>NC_044555.1:69470026-69770026 GCF_007565055.1 Rhinopithecus roxellana | reverse complement strand
TGGCAATGCGGGCTCTTTTTTGGTTCCATATGAACTTTAAAGCCGTTTTTTCCAATTCTGTGAAGAAACTCATTGGTAGCTTGATGGGGATGGCATTGAATCTATAAATAACCTTGGGCAGTATGGCCATTTTCACGATATTGATTCTTCCTATCCATGAGCATGGTATGTTCTTCCATTTGTTTGTGTCCTCTTTGATTTCACTGAGCAGTGGTTTGTAGTTCTCCTTGAAGAGGTCCTTTACATCCCTTGTAAGCTGGATTCCTAGGTATTTTATTCTCTTTGAAGCAATTGTGAATGGAAGTTCATTCCTGATTTGGCTCTCTGCTTGTCTGTTACTGGTGTATAAGAATGCTTGTGATTTTTGCACATTAATTTTGTATCCTGAGACTTTGCTGAAGTTGCTTATCAGCTTAAGAAGATTTTGGGCTGAGACGATGGGGTTTTCTAAATATACAATCATGTCATCTGCAAACAGGGACAATTTGACTTCTTCTTTTCCTAACTGGATACCCTTGATTTCTTTCTCTTGCCTGATTGCCCTAGCCAGAACTTCCAACACTATGTTGAATAGGAGTGGTGAGAGAGGGCATCCCTGTCTTGTGCCAGTTTTCAAAGGGAATTTTTCCAGTTTTTGCCCATTCAGTATGATATTAGCTGTGGGTTTGTCATAAATAGCTCTTATTATTTTGAGGTACGTTCCATCAATACCGAATTTATTGAGGGTTTTTAGCATGAAGGGCTGTTGAATTTTGTCAAAAGCCTTTTCTGCATCTATTGAGACAATCATGTGGTTCTTGTCTTTGGTTCTGTTTATATGCTGGATTACGTTTATTGATTTGCGAATGTTGAACCAGCCTTGCATCCCAGGGATGAAGCCCACTTGATCATGGTGGATAAGCTTTTTGATGTGCTGCTGAATCCGGTTTGCCAGTATTTTATTGAGAATTTTTGCATCAATGTTCATCAGGGATATTGGTCTAAAATTCTCTTTTTTTGATGTGTCTCTGCCAGGCTTTGGTATCAGGATGATGTTGGCCTCATAAAATGAGTTAGGGAGGATTCCCTCTTTTTCTATTGATTGGAATAGTTTCAGAAGGAATGGTACCAGCTCCTCCTTGTACCTCTGGTAGAATTCAGCTGTGAATCCATCTGGTCCTGGACTTTTTTTGGTGGGTAGGCTATTAATTGTTGCCTCAATTTCAGAGCCTACTATTGGTCTATTCAGGGATTCAACTTCTTCCTGGTTTAGCCTTGGGAGAGTGTAAGTGTCCAGGAATGTATCCATTTCTTCTAGATTTTCTAGTTGATTTGCGTAGAGGCGTTTATAGTATTCTCTGATGGTAGTTTGTATTTCTGTGGGGTCAGTGGTGATATCCCCTTTATCATTTTTTATTGCATCTATTTGATTCCTCTCTCTTTTCTTCTTTATTAGCCTTGCTAGCGGTCTGTCAATTTTGTTGATCTTTTCAAAAAACCAACTCCTGGATTCATTGATTTTTTGGAGGGTTTTTTGTGTCTCTATCTCCTTCAGTTCGGCTCTGATCTTAGTTATTTCTTGCCTTCTGCTAGCTTTTGAATGTGTTTGCTCTTGCCTCTCTAGTTCTTTTAATTGTGATGTTAGAGTGTCAATTTTAGATCTTTCCTGCTTTCTCTTGTGGGCATTTAGTGCTATAAATTTCCCTCTACACACTGCTTTAATGTGTCCCAGAGATTCTGGTATGTTGTATCTTTGTTCTCATTGGTTTCAAAGAACATCTTTATTTCCGCTTTCATTTCGTTATGTACCCAGTAGTCATTCAGGAGCAGGTTGTTCAGTTTCCATGTAGTTGAGCGGTTTTGATTGAGTTTCTTAGTCCTGAGTTCTAGTTTGATTGCACTGTGGTCTGAGAGACAGTTTGTTATAATTTCTGTTCTTGTACATTTGCTGAGGAGTGCTTTACTTCCAATTATGTGGTCAATTTTGGAATAAGTGCGATGTGGTGCTGAGAAGAATGTATATTCTGTTGATTTGGGGTGGAGAGTTCTATAGATGTCTATTAGGTCCGCTTGGTGCAGAGATGAGTTCAATTCCTGGATATCCTTGTTAACTTTCTGTCTCGTTGATCTGTCTAATGTTGACAGCGGAGTGTTGAAGTCTCCCATTATTATTGTATGGGAGTCTAAGTCTCTTTGTAAGTCTCTAAGGACTTGCTTTATGAATCTGGGTGCTCCTGTATTGGGTGCATATATATTTAGGAGAGTTAGCTCTTCCTGTTGAATTGATCCCTTTACCATTATGTAATGGCCTTCTTTGTCTCTTTTGATCTTTGATGGTTTAAAGTCTGTTTTATCAGAGACAAGGATTGCAACCCCTGCTTTTTTTTGTTCTCCATTTGCTTGGTAGATCTTCCTCCATCCCTTTATTTTGAGCCTATGTATGTCTCTGCATGTGAGATGGGTCTCCTGAATACAGCAGACTGATGGGTCTTGACTCTTTATCCAGTTTGCCAGTCTGTGTCTTTTTATTGGAGCATTTAGTCCATTAACATTTAAGGTTAATATTGTTATGTGTGAACTTGATCCTGCCATTATGATATTAACTGGTTATTTTGCTCGTTAGTCGATGCAGTTTCTTCCTAGCCTCGATGGTCTTTACATTTTGGCATGTTTTTGTGATGGCTGGTACCGGTTGTTCCTTTCCATGTTTAGGGCTTCCTTCAGGGTCTCTTGTAAGGCAGGCCTGGTGGTGACAAAATCTCTAAGCATTTGCTTATCTGTAAAGGATTTTATTTCTCCTTCACTTATGAAACTTAGTTTGGCTGGATATGAAATTCTGGGTTTAAAATTCTTTTCTTTAAGAACGTTGAATATTGGCCCCCACTCTCTTCTGGCTTGTAGAGTTTCTGCCGAGAGATCTGCTGTTAGTCTGATGGGCTTCCCTTTGTGGGTTACCCGACCTTTCTCTCTGGCTGCCCTTAAGATTTTTTCCTTCATTTCAACTTTGGTGAATCTGGCAATTATGTGTCTTGGAGTTGCTCTTCTCGAGGAGTATCTTTGTGGCGTTCTCTGTATTTCCTGAATTTGAATGTTGTCCTGCCCTACTAGGTTGGGGAAGTTCTCCTGGATGATATCCTGAAGAGTGTTTTCCAACTTGGTTCCATTTTCCCCCTCACTTTCAGGCACCCCAATCAGACGTAGATTTGGTCTTTTTACGTAATCCCATACTTCTTGCAGGCTTTGCTCATTTCTTTTTCTTCTTTTTTCTTTTGGTTTCTCTTCTCGCTTCATTTCATTCATTTGATCTTCAATCGCTGATACTCTTTCTTCCAGTTGATCGAGTCGGTTACTGAAGCTTGTGCATTTGTCACGTATTTCTCGTGTCATGGTTTTCATCTCTGTCATTTCGTTTATGATCTTCTCTGCATTAATTAGTCTAGCTGTCAATTCTTCCACTCTTTTTTCAAGATTTTTAGTTTCTTTGCGCTGGGTACGTAATTCCTCCTTTAGCTCTGATAAGTTTGATGGACTGAAGCCTTCTTCTCTCCTCTCGTCCAAGTCATTCTCTGACCAGCTTTGATCCGTTGCTGGCGATGGGCTGCGCTCCTTCGCAGGGGGAGATGCACTCTTATTTTTTGAATTTCCAGCTTTTCTGCCCTGCTTCTTCCCCATCTTTGTGGTTTTATCTGTCTCTGGTCTTTGATGGTGGTGACGTACTGATGGGGTTTTGGTATAGGTGTCCTTCCTGTTTGATAGTTTTCCTTCTGACAGTCAGAAGGACTGTCTGTTGGTCTGTTGGAGATTGCTTGAGGTCCACTTCAGACCCTGTTTGCCTGGGTATCAGCAGCAGAGGTTGCCGAAGATAGAATATTGCTGAACAGCGAGTGTACCTGTCTGATTCTTCCTTTGGAAGTTTCCTCTCAGGGGTGTACTCCACCCTGTGAGGTGTGGGGTGTCAGACTGCCCCTAGTGGGGGATTTCTCCCAGCTAGGCTACTCAGGGGTCAGAGATACACCTGAGCAGGCAGTCTGTCCGTTCTCAGATCTCAACCTCCGCGTTGGGAGATCCACGGCTTTCCCCAAAGCTGTCAGACAGAGTCGTTCGCGTCTGCACCGGCTCCCGCTACTTCCCCTGTTGGTCTTCAGCTGTGCGCTGTCCCCAGAGGTGGAGACTACAGAGACAGGCAGGCTTCCTTGAGCTGCTGTGAGCTCCACCCAGTTCGAGCTTCCCAGCGGCTTTGTTTACCTACTTAAGCCTCAGCAATGGCGGGCGCCCCTCCCCCAGCCTCGCTGCTGCCTTGTGGTTAGATCGCGGCAGACTGCTGTGTTAGCAGTGAGGGAGGCTTCGTGGGCGTGGGACCCTCCCGGCCAGGATTGGGATATATTCTCCTGGTGTGCCTGTATGCTTACAGCGCAGTATTGGGGTGGGAGTTACCCGCTTTTCCAGGTGTTGTGTGTCTCAGTTCCCCTGGCTAGGAAAACGGATCCCCTTCCCCCTTGCGCTTCCAGGTGAGGCGATGCCTCGCCCTGCTTCAGCTCTCGCTGGTCAGGCTGCAGCAGCTGACCAGCACCGATTGTCCGGCACTCCCTAGTGAGATGACCCCAGTACCTCAGTTGAAAATGCAGAAATCACCGGTCTTCTGTGTCGCTCGCGCTGGGAGTTGGAGACTGGAGCTGTTCCTATTCGGCCATCTTGCTCCGCCCCCCGGTTGTAAGTCTTATTGTTCCTTCTCTGGAACCATTTTTACTTGCCGTTGACTACCTCAAAGTCCTTTAAATACTGTCTTTATACAATATGCATTATAGAATGTGGATCATACAACATACCCTGCATATGGAAACATAATGTGCATAACCTAACGTGCATCACATAACATGTATAACAAGCATTACATAATATGACATAGCATAACCTAGTGCAACACCTAACAGAGCATAGGATAGCATAACATAATGCATAACATAACATCACATAGCATATAAAATAACATAGCCTAGCTTGGCATAATATATAACACAACATAACCTAGCACAGCGTGACATATAACATAAGAGCGCTGGCATGGCATAAAACAATGCAGCATAGCACACATAGCCTAGAAAAACATAAAACAGAATGATAGATAGCACAGCATAACTAACATATAACGTATTACAGCATAGCCTACCATAACATGTAACATAGCATTAAACATAAAGCAAATCATAAGGGAGTGCTGGGAAGGGAAGAGCGTGGTCACTTTAAATGACACAGAACGGGGGAAGGGAAGTGCTGGGTATAGAAAGGCAGGTCCCTGGCTAGGGCTCTACCCCCACGGACCTAGGTGAGGAAAGGCACTCCGGCTTTCCCACCCAAATGTTGCATTTTCCAAGACCATCCTGGCCTGCCACACCCCCATCCTGGGCCTATAAAAACCCGAGATCCTAGGAGCACATCAGCAGAAGATGCAAACGGCTGGTCATCAAGAGGGCCTGGAGAGGAGCATACCCGCAGAAGAGCACACCGACAGGCACCAGCACACAGGCAGGCCAGTGACCGGTGGGACACGGTGACGATTGGCTGGGGCAGTCCGAGGAGAACCGGAGCTGCTGAGCGGCCCAACTCCAGGGGAAAACCATCTCCCTGCTGGCTCCCCAATTGGCTGAGAGCTACTGCCACTCAATAAAACTTTGCACTCATTCTCCAAGCCCACGTGTGATCTGATTCTTCTGGTACACACAGACAAGAACCCGGGATACAGAAAGCCCCCTGTCCTTGCAACAAGGTAGAGAGTCTAATTAAGCTGGTTAACACAAGTTGCCTATAGGCAAACTAAAAGAGCACCCTGTAACACATGCCCACTGGGGCATAGACACTGCCGTAGGATCAGAGTCCCACAGCCTGCCTGTCTTCATGCTCCCCTAGAGATTTGAGCAGTGGAGCACTGAAGAAGTGAGCCACACCCTGATTGCACACCTTGCGAGGGGGACAAGGGAACCGTTCCCATTTCACTAACACATACATCATAGTATAAAACATAGCATAGCATAGCATAGCATAGCATAGCACAGCATAGCATAGCATAAAACAGCAAATAATAGTATAATATACCAAAATATATCACATAACATCATAGCATAAAACATATCATAGACTAAGCACAGTACAGCACAGCATAACATGTAACACAGCATAACATAGTATAACAAATAATCTAACATGATACAGCATAGAAAAGCATAGCATAAATCGTAACACAGCATAGCATAACGTGACATGTAACAGTATAACATAGCCTGTAACACAGTATAACAGCATAATATATAATACAGAATATAACACAACATAACATAGCACAGCATAGCATAACATGTAACACAGCAGGAACAAAACATAATACAGCATAACATAACATTTAACAGCATATAACACAGCATAACATAACACAGCATAGCATAAAATATAACATAACATAGCATAACGTATAACCTAACATAGCATAACATAGAAAAGCATAGCATAAGTCATCACATAGCACAGAATAACACAGAACTTACCATAGCACAGCACAGCTCAGCATATAACATAATCTGAAATGACACAGCACAGCATAGCAAATATGACAGCATGCAATACCATAACAGAAAACATGTGACATGCCATCCCATAACAATACATAATGAAGACATTATTCCCCTTCCTTTTTAAGTCCAATATCTTCTCCTTTCTTTCTGAGAGGCAGTTGAGTGGGCACGCAGAGAACTTGGATTTGGAGGTCCTGGACTTGGATCCTGACTAGACTTGGCTTTTTATTTTGCAAGCCCAGGACAATAACCCTAAGGCAATTCACCTAATCTATGTCTACATATTTTAAAGTTATAACCAAGCAAATAGGTAAAATAATGTATATTCTGTATTTCGATTTTAACAAAACACACCTTTATAACAACATGGAAGGACAGGTACAAACTGGGTGGGGAATGGGGGAGGTAAACTGGAGTGAGGGCCTGAGGAACTGGCCGTGCCTGAGACCCATCCCTTTCTCTTCCAATGCCCAGGCTATCTTCTAAGCTCCTCCAGCACTCATGGGTAGAGACCCCAGCCTGTATGTCTGTATTATTTCATCTGCCTCCTAAAACACGTCCGTATGCATTCAACCTCTAATGCATATCTGTATCCATCCACTCTCCCAATGCATGTCTATTTTTCATCCATCCCTCCCCACAATGGCCATTATATTCCATTCATTCTTCATGGGTATTTGTGCTCCATCCATCCCCGACTGCACATTCATATTTGATCCACCTCCCCAATATGAACCCATATTCAATCTGCTTCTCCAATATGTGTCCATATTCCGTTTTTCCTCCCACAAGGGCATCTAGATTCTGCTTACCCACCCACAGCACAAGTCCTTATTCTAACCTCCCAGTAGCCACCACATGGCCACTCCTCTGAATCGAAGTGTCCTTTACAGGCACGGCTTAGGGAACAAGCCATGCTAATTCTGGAAGTGTATGTAGGATCATTTGGGCTGGGATGTCCAGGGTCCTAGATATCCAGAGTGGATTCTAAACTGAGGTATAGAGCTTTGATATCTTGGAGTCCTTGCACAGATGAATGTGGCTGGAGGAAGGTCAGAATTTAGTCCTTGAAAGCAAGGCTCAGTACAGGAGCTCTTCTAACCTGGATTTAAGGGTCATACTGTTCTGTTGCTTTTTCTGCCATCAGTGATTAGTCCCAAGGGTTATCGCGTAACCAGTTCATCTCATGCCATATGTCTTGGTCTATTCCAGTCCTGCTACTGACACTCTTTAATTACCAGTTACCAGAATGAAAATTACCCAGTGCCAGAAACTACTTGCAAAAAACCAATGATGAAAGAACAACATCTATTCTATATGCTCCTCAATGACTAGGAGTGTGCCCCTGAATTTGGGGCCAAAACTAGATTTGAACAGACTACCTGAGCTACAGGTATTCTAACCAATCCCTTGGGAGGCCACAAAGGCCAAATTTCTTTCTGAATGCCAAGTATTCCCCTTGGTGCTCAGATCCTGCCAGGCACATTTGGGCTCGAGGAAGGGAGGATAGCAGAAAGTTCAGTGCCCAGCTAGTAGACCAAGGAAATCAAACCTGACCACTGGCTCTGCCATCTTCTATCCCTAGGACTTCCCTGTCACACAGTCACCTTCAAGTTCAGCACAAGCTGCTACACAAACCGAGTGTCTATCCTTGCAGAGATTAGCTTTGGCTTTCAACCACGATTCACTGAGCTGGATACACAGAATGTGAACCTTTTTCTATCAATATGTTCTACTTCAATAATTTCTCTAGGGATGGCTCTTTTTTGGTTTGAGTATCTTCCCTTATCATCTCTGTAAACATGAGGGTCCATTTAGACCTTAGTTCTCTTTCCACGGACCCACTCTTTTTTCCAATGTCTGCGTTTCTTACAAGAGATTGTTTACTTGGCTTGCCTCATTCCTGTTCACATAAGCAAACTCTGGCCTTTGATATTTATGGAGAAGGAAGAAGCGCTTATCTCCTTTCTTACAAAAAGCTTCACGACACTTTGCTTTGTGCACACAGGTTTATTTTGCTTATCTTTTCTGTTGCACAAACCCAGGTCTTCTGAAGCATAACTTTAGTTCTCTCTAAACCTTAACATATATCGTCTGAGTTCCTGCAGGGGGATTATGTCCGACTTTCCTCCTTCAAGGCTGCAACAGAACTTGGTACTATTTTACACTTCTTTACTAATTATTTTTGAACTCATGTTTACATACTAATAATTGAGACTCTCAATGGAAGCACTTATGATTCAAGCAGATTTCCCCTTATCTGATACTTCTTTATAGCATTATTCAATATGATCCCCCTTGATTCGACATCTTCCCTCCCTCATATCTTCTTTATTTTTCTTGGAGACATTTCTCAGGTAAGGCCAAGGGTAGACTACTCATTTAGATGTTTCTTGCACTTCAGTGCATTTTATAAAATCAGTAGAAATGAGTATGCATTTTTCTTGGACTCTCTTTTCCCTTTGACATATCACATGAGCAGCATTTTAAGTGAATTGGCTTCATGAATATAGCCTTATGGACCCATGAACATCAGAGATACACTCTAATAAAAAGTGTTGGACAAGCCACTACAAATGAGTGTATCCACATTCTTCTTTGCCCTATGTTGCATTTCAAGAATGACACTCAGAAATAAGCATCTGAATATCTGATGTGGTAGAAGAACCAACTATAAGGTCCTCTAGAAAATAACCAGTCCAAGGAAATTGACCTTTGAAAAAGTCACACTAAGATATTTTTTAACCTCAAAGAACCTCCGTTTTACTTCCCAAGAGGGAACAAACACCTCAACCCCAACATCTCATGTTCCTCAATGCTTCCTCTATCTCACGTTCCTCAATTCCACTTTCCAAGTGTGATGTGGGTCCATCTATAGGGTGCAATATGGGAAAAATAAGAAAACCTGGCCACAGAGGAATCAAGATCTCCATACCATATAGAAGTTGAAGAAAGGCCTCTAGAAAGAGATTAAGACTGGCGAAAAAATGAGCTGGTCATCAACATCTGTCTCAGAACCTTTCTTTAGCTACTCTACTTCTTTGCATACTCTTGTTCCCCTGGATTTTGCTTGTTCCTCTGGTAGGTAAATCATAATCTCACATTGACATCTTATGAGCTAAGGACTAAATGTTGAGGCTACCCTACCAACATCCTATGCAAACTTAGAGGGAAAATGAAAAGCAAAATATTAAGTGAAATTAGTAGATCCATCATGATAGTCAACGCTCTTTCTTAGCAAATGAGCCCCAAGTCGTACTCCTTGAAATTGTATCCACGGACAAGATTACCTTTCTCCAGGGTACCCAAAAGCTATCACCAAAGGAGAAATAAATCCGCAACTGTCTGCTTCCAGCTGGTGCGAACACATGCTGCAGGAACATCAATTAACTAGAAAAGAATGTGGTCTCCACAATCAAACAATCATAAGAAGCCCCTCATGAGGTCACAGGTATAGATTTAGGGAGAATGGGCTAAGACAAACGTATAGCACCAGTACTCTCAAATGAAATAAATGTCTCAAGAATTCAAATCAGGCATGCGAGAGGCAGATCACCACACATCAGTCACCAATCCCAAGTTTGCTACACTAATTTCTAGCACAGGTCAGGCAAAACAATTTATTACTCACAGACGGGCAGCAAGAATCAACAGAACCCTAGGATTCATGGCAAGTGGGTATCCTAAGACTCAAGAAAGCCGTCCGGGGCTAATGCACTTGTGAGTGTGTGAATACTTCACTTTGCACCACAGCTGAGAGATCCCCAGAGAACTCAGTTCTGAGTTTTATATACTAGGCAACACCCGGGTCATTGAGATCAAGCATTGAAGGACATCTTTTTCTAGGAGAGATGAGGAAAAAGCCTGGGCTGTTCTGGATAGTTTATTCTTGCCTCAGGATGTTGCATTCTTGCTATATTCTGCCCAAAAATTGCAAGCAAAAAGGATAAGAGCTAGGTCAGCCAAAGTCATTTGGGAAAGTATCCTGCAGGGTGAAAATGCAGCATCTTTTCTTTTACTTGAGATGAAGTGAACAAATTACAGCCAGTGGACTCCACAAAAACTTGACCAAAGTGGAATATCCCTTAATTTTTGCAGTGTTCATTTTCTACTCTTAGTAAACATTTCTAAGTCTTTTAAAGTACTTGCTTCTTCTGGCTCAACAGATCCTCTTAGTACAACATAATCTTAAATGTGAGCAAATACATATACATATACATATATATATACATATATATATATATACACACACATATATATATATATACGTGTGTGTATATATATATATATATATATACGTATATATATATATATATATATATATACGTATATATATATATATACACAGAGAGAGAGAGAGAGAGAGAGAGAGAGAGTCTCTTTTGCCTAAGCTGGAGTGCAGTGCTGCAATCATGGCTCACTGCAGCCCCCACCTTGCTGGGCTCATGTGATCTTCCCACCTCAGCCTGCCAGGTAACTAGGACTACAGCCATGCATCACCACACCCTGCTAAAGGGAAGTATGATTTTTCTGAGATAGTGTATAAATCAAATCTCCTTTGGAGTAAGAAAGTGTGTCAATTAATTTGAGTTAATCATTACTCAATGTATATCTATATCGAGCCATCCCATCATACACCTTGAACAGATGCAGTTTTAATGTGTCAATTAAGTATTTCAGCCGGGCACGGTGGCTCAAGCCTGTAATCCCAGCACTTTGGGAGGCCGAGACGGGCGGATCACGAGGTCAGGAGATCAAGACCATCCTGGCTAACACGGTGAAACCCCGTCTCTACTAAAAAATACAAAAAAACTAGCCGGGCGAGGTGGCGGGCGCCTGTAGTCCCAGCTACTCGGGAGGCTGAGGCAGGAGAATGGCGTGAACCCGGGAGGCGGAGCTTGCAGTGAGCTGAGATCCGGCCACTGCACTCCAGCCTGGGCAACAGAGCAAGACTCCGTCTCAAAAAAAAAAAAAAAAAAGTATTTCAAATTTTTAAAAAAGATTAGGACACAGACACATGCAGAGGGATAATCAATAAGCATGCATGCTGCTATGTTTATTGAACTAGCCCACTCAAACAGTTTCTCGGTATTGATCAGAATAGTGAGAAAATATCAAAAACGTTTCTTAGATCCATAGATGCTTCCCAAGTCCCAGTGTCTCTATTAACCACATCTGGAATAGCAACAGTATTGGGATCAGCACATGAGTAAGCTTACCACTGGCCAGAAAATCTTTAAAAATCTATCTATCTTCTGCATATCCCAAGAGGTTTATTAAATGGTCATTGTATAAGTTTGCTCCGGCTGCCATAACAAAGTATGAGTGACTTAAAAAACATAAATTCACTTCTTACAATTCTGGAGGCTGGAAGTGCAAGATCAAGGTGTCTGCAGGGTTGGTTCTTCCTCAGGACTCTCTCCTTGGCTTGTAGATGCCATCTTCTCTCTGTGTCCTCACAGGGTCGTCCTTCTGTGTGTATCTGTGTCCTCATCTCCTCTTCTTATGAGGTGTCTTGGTCCATTTCAGGCAACTATAACTGAATACTATAGACTGGGGGGCTTATAAACAACAGACATCTATTCTCCCATGGTCCTGGAGGCCGGAAGTCTGAAATCAAGGTGTGGGCAGCGCTGGTTCCTCCTGAGGTCTCTCTTCTTGGCTTGGAGATGCCATCTTCTCCCTGTATCCTGACAGGGTCATGCCTCTGTGCATGTCTGCATCCTCATCTCCTTTTATAAATCTTAAAATACTGAATCTATAAAAATTCTACATATCCAAATTGTGCAATGGGATGATTTGATATAGATATACATTAGGTAATGATTAACTCAGTCAAGTTAATGAACACATCTATCACCAACCATAGGTAACATTTGTGCGTGTGTGTATGTGTATGTGTGTGGTTAGAATATTAAAATCTGCCCTCTTATCAAATTTCGATTAGATAATACAGCATTAACTGTAGTTACCATGCCATGCATTAGACCCCCAGAACTTATTCATCTTATAACTAACTAAAAGCTTGTACCCCTTAACCAACACCTGCCTATTTCTCTCATTTCTAAGGACATCAATCCTATTCAATGAGGGCTCACCCAGATGATGACCTCATCACACTTTAATTTCCTGCTTAAAGAAACTATCTCCAAATACAGTCAAATTCTGAAGTACTATGGGTTAGAATTTCAGCATACGAATTTTGGGGAGGATACAATTCTATACAATAGATATAGATCAAAGATTACTACATGTTAGAACTCTGATGGTGGCTCCAATATTTTATTTTTCAGGGATGCCCTCTTGGTTGGGTTTGTCATTTTGGTAAGAGGAGGATACCTGTCATGTCCTCTGCCATAATCCTCACTTGAAGATCAGAAAGCCAATATTGGGGGTCGCTGGCAGGTAATAAGTATATACACTCCTAATATATATTCAGAGACATGAGATACAATGGCAGGATGACTTGAACCTGTTTTGCTCATTGTGAGACAGAGTCACATCACAATTCTATTTAAGTGACTCCCCCACACTCAGCCCAGTGAGCCCCCATTCTGACTCAGCTGACCTGGAAGCATTCCAAGTCACCAGGAACATGTGCTTAACTCCGAGCCAATGACCTATAAATCCTGAAAGAGCTGAATAGTTTTTTTTTTTCTCATGTAAACTTCCGTTAATGGCTTCCGATCACTTGGATACAGTGCTTTGGACGTTATCAAGGGCTCGGTCTTTAAGGACACTGTTCAAAAGATTCTTAGTCTGGAAATAACTGAGGTCTGGATATGGTTATGGGTCCACAACTCAGGATCATGGTGTCCCAAGAGAAACACTCACTCACCCTATTTGATATCTCCATGGTGGACAACAACATGGGCTCTTTCTCTACTGGGTCCCTAGAGATGCCATGATAAATTAACCTATAACAAAGATCTCTGCAAATGAAACATTCTGGTCCACAGACTGCCTGATGCCTCTTCAGCAACCATATCTAACAATGTTTAGTAGTTAAACAATCTCCCTTGGTCTTGCCCATTTCCGGCTTCCCATGACTTAGTGAGCCTGTTCCCAATGTCTCACAAACACAACCTTCATTTCCTGCATTCAGAAAGGCAGATAAGGTAACATATTTGCAAGGAGCAGGATTTTCCCTTCTTCATAAATTTCTTGATGCTTTGATAAAGGGAGAAAGTGCCGAGCCTCCCTGGGGAACAAAGATGGCAGATATGTGGATCCCACGTGCTAGATCTACCCAAACTTTCACCAAAAGTCTTCCAATTCCTTCTTTCCTATTGCTGCAGGGACTTTCTGACATCTATGTTTATTTAAGATTCCATCACCAACAGATCAAACAGTTAAAATCCCTCTCAGCTACTCTGATAGATGCAACTGTGAAAATAAATTATAACCAATTTATAACTATTTTCTTTCTTCCTTGACTAGCATGATTAGAATCTATTCCCATTTCCAAACATATTCCCTGGGTTTTCAGATTAAAAAAAAAAAAACTGTAAAATAATGCCCTATTTTGGTGTACTTCTCTTCTTCCTGGATTCATCTATGGTGTAAGCTTCTCTTCCTTCTGGATTCATCTACGGTGTAGTCTTCCTTTCCTTCTGGATTAATCTATGATGTAAACTTCTTTTCTCCCTGGATTCATTTATGGCATAGACTTCTCTTCCTCCTGGATTCATTTGTGGTGTAGACTTCTCTTCTTCCTGGATTCATCTATGCAAGTAACCACAGAGCCTGCTAGGATCTGACTCTCATTATAGGTCTGGAGACCACAAGAAGTCACAAGAGTGGGGCATGAAGAAAATTTGTACTTCCTTATCAGGTAACATCTCAGGTAAGTATATTACAAGGTCTTCAAACAAGGCAGAGACAGCCTCATCAAAGTATCCTGAGTTTTCATGAGCAAGGATACATCAGGGTAGTCTGAAAGATTTGCATTACAATTCCTGGAATCGCATACTTTCCTCATCAGCTTCACAAGAGACTTAGAAAAGCCGTTATTCATCTTCTGTTGAAATCACAGTATAATACTCCTCACTGGAATTTCACATACACCAACCCTGGGCCCATAAGAAGTTAGATCTTTTGGCCAGACACAGTGGCTTGTGCCAGTAATCCCAGCGCTTTGGGAGGCTGAGGAGAGCAGATTACCTGAGCTCAGGAGTTTGAGACCAGGTTGGCCAAGATGGTGAAAACTCATCTATTAAAAATATAAAAAATTAGCTAGATGTGGTGGCACCTGTCTATAATCCCAGCTACACAGGAGGCCGAGGAAGGAGAATTGCTTGAATCCGGGAGGCCGAGCTTGCAGTGAGCTCACATGGTGCCACTGCACTCCAGCCTGGGCAACAGAAATTAGATCTTTTCTTTAAAGTGGGTGATAATAAAGTTCTTAATTTTCTCACTATTCCATGAGCTAAGAAATTAATATTATGTACGAGTGACTTTTGTTCTTTAGGATTCTAGTGCACAGTAAGAAGCAGCCAGCATACTCCACCATCCTTGTATTCCTAAAGCCCATTAAAACGGTTCATTGCAACAGTCACATGGACAGCCAAACCAGTCCTTTCACTAAGCACTGCATTGAAATTAGTAACTTAAGTGACTTTTTACCATAACATCCAAGTGTTAGTACAAATAATAATGACCCACCCAAAATTCTTCTTGATGGTTTTTTACCTGCATCTATTACAGGAACTAACAGACAACGGTTTTTCATTGGCAGACAATAGAATACACTTAATTTACTTTAGGTAGACAAGTATTATTAAGGATTTTGTAACATTTTATTTTTCAGAGAGGAACCCAGTGTCAAGGCATCCCTTATAGAAAATATTAATCTGGCCAGTAGGACATTCCATTTTTCAGCTGAGGATTCCAGAAGGACAAAACAGGATTGAGCCCCAGAGCTCAGTGAGGTATCTGGTCTACCTCATATAAGCAAGCGAGGCCTTGAGAATGTCTCAAATCAGAGAAACTGGGATGGGGCCCGGGACCCAGGCAGTTTTAGAGGTTTCTATGGTCATTATAATGTTGCTTACCTAGCCTGCAAAATTCTAGGAGGAACATTAAGAACAGAACTTGAAGAGATATTGAAAAATGCAGAGGGATTTGGAGAATGTGAATATGCTGTCTTTATGCTTTGTTTACTTGACATTTAGGTCTGCAAACAGAAAGTTGAATTGTGGCTGTCTAATTAAGTGCACATTTTTTATATATGTGTGTGTGAAAGAGTATAAGCGTTTTGTTAAATTAACATAAGACTGTTGAGTTCACTTAACACTCTACATACATATATGTGCATGTGTGTGGATGCATATTTACATACACACACATAGTACACCTATTTATCATGCTAACAAAATGCCATTTGAAAGCAATAAGGAGAACTGGTGTCCAGAAATTATGAATAAATTTCTGGTTTAAAAATTTTCTAATCTCTGTAATTCTGCAGTATTCTTTGGTACGATCTCAAGGGCTTGAGGTTTGACTCATTTTACATTTATGGCACATATTCATAAAAACAACCAAATACAATCCTAATACAGATGCACCACCTAATTTTTAGAAGTTGTCATATTTATACAATCACCTTAAGATATACTTTGATAAATATTGTTTTGATTAATAATCAGGAAATCCATGCAAAAATAAACTTAGGAACTCCTTCCCTCCTTCTTTGATATAGTTAGCATTAAATGAACAAGAATGGCAATGATCAGTTCTAAGTTTTTATTTTCATTTTATGGTAGTTTATGTTTAACATTCCATCCTTACTAATGTAAATCGTGGTTGGCGGCGTATACATTTTCCAGGGCTGCATTTCCATGTTGCTGCATTGCACATTTTGCATCGCATTTTGCATTATTCAACTAATGCTGTGTAAAAGCATTTTATAGTAAGATCTATGAAATGGAAGGGGAATAATATTAGCATTTCTTCATGAAATACTTTTAATGAGTCATTGAGTTCTTAAGGATTGATTAATTCACTCAAATGACATAAAAGTCAACATGATATGTAAAGTTGTCAGAGTTCAAATTTCAGCATAGATATCTTAGACCAAATCTTTTTGACATGAAAATGCACAATGGCTTAAAAATCAGGAGGACTTGATTAATTCAAAACCAGTCCTTTGTTAATGGACTACATCCAATGCAGCAGGTCTGGAAAGTGTGTTAGCACTCTATATTCCATTCAGCAGGAGGAAAAGAACATTTTGTATTCAGTAATGCCCTTCCCCTAAAATGTAATTTTGCCTCCAAAATGTAAGTCAGTTTTGGGGCTTGTAAAGTGTGCCATGCATTAAAACTAGCATTTAGCAGACCTGGTCATTATGCCATTTCCATAAAAATAGGTGGATTTCTCTCACTTTTCTTCCTTCTATCTTTGCAGGCTGTCTAGCTTTGCATTTTTTTATGTGGTTAATGGCAAGCATTTTATTGCTCAAAAATACAAAAATAGTAAAGAATTTACTTTTGTAAATTTACATATGCATTAAATGTATTTTTGTAGTTAATTATACTCTTGTTTTTTATAGGGATTCCAGATCAATCTCCTGGAATACTTTTACTCCACAGGGAATATACTACACAACTTACTTAATTTAGTTGATTTATTAAAACAAAAATGTGTGCATATACATGTGCACACACACATATACATAGTAAGTCCTCAGTAGCATCATGTGTATATACATACAAATATACATACATAAATACACACACAGTAAGTCCTCAGTGTTATCAATAGGTTCTTGGAACTTGCAACTTTAAGAAAAACAACACGTAGCAAGTTCTTGTATAATATGATTTTCATTCAAAGTTGTCACATTACAAAGGTGATGAGAAGAAAAAGATTGGTTTCATTATGTCATTTCACTTAAAGTTGCAGTTTCCAAACTGTCTACAACATTAAGTGAAGATTTACTGTATGTAAACACAAGTTTACTTCACTAAGATACATAGAATGCATTTATCTGTATCTATTCAAATAAATTTCCATAGCCATTCATATATCTATATATACATAGATTGTATATATGTAAAGGTGTGTGTGTGTACATATATATGCACATATATATATATACTTACACACATATATATTATACGTGTATAAAATCTGTGTATGTCTGCCTGAAATTAGAAATTAGAGACATACACCATATTGAGTTATTATAAATATACCAAAGACATTATCATCTTTGGTTTGCAATGTTTCAACCCCCAGATTTTATGTCTAAACAAGATAAGAGGAGTTAACTTCCTCTTTCTGTTAAGTATGACAAACAACTTCAAAAAATGTTTACAAACCACTTTTCAGTCTAACATGTTGAAATGAAATCAGGATTTTAATATTTCTGAGTGCTTATGAAAATAAAAATGTTTAACCCTTTTTACCTGTCGAAGAAGATATGTAAGAAATATAGTTTCAAGAACCAGAAGCATCAGATATCTTTCTTTTTTGTTCACGTATTTTTGCCACCTGTCATTACATCCCTGGAATCTTATATTAAATACACACCCTAAATCATACATATTCTAAATCAGGCCAGGCTTTCAGTCTTTACTGCTATGAGAAGGAGTTGAAGTCCTTGAGTTTTGTCCTAAAACCATAATAACAATAATAATCTCTCAACCCTATGGCTCTATCTTGTTACGGCTATTCTTTTTCTTTACTCTGTTGCTATTTACTCACTCCAAAGTTATTCCTTCACCCAATTTAATCTCTATGGTCAAGGCATAGAAATTGCATTTGCTAAGCTCTCTGATCACTTAATTTTCAAACTCAATGAACAGCAAATAATTGTTGATATTGTTCCACCTTTCTGGAATATCTTTCTCCATCTACAGCTTTCAACATTCTAGCCGCCTTCAAGTGAACACTGAAATACTATTTCTATCATGGAGTATATTGTTTTCTTTCCCCATTCCCCAGCTAAAAGTCATCCTTTCCTACTCTTTTTTCTTTTAACATTAAACTCTATCTAGAAAGACTCTATTCATTATAAATACAAAGAACTAGGTAAAGCTGCCTTATTATCCATTGTGATAGAATTATTCCTGTCTAACACATTATACCTGTTGTCTTCTAAGTTAGCAAACTGAAAAATGGCATTTATCTCAATATGCCTTAGAATAGAGTTATTTATGGGCACATCATTCTCCCCTACCTGACAATGAATTCCAGAGAACAATGGCTATTTTTACTCATCATTTTATTTCTCACAGTTTTTAGATAATTCAGAGTAGGTTGTAGGTACTTAATACATGTTGCATTGAATTAACCTCTTTAAAAAAAATCAAACATCCCCTTATCTGAGAAAGTATTTAAAGTACATATAAAGCATATGTTTCTTCTCTTATATATTTGATATTCATGCTTCAGAAAAGTCTTACACTGTTATACCACATAAGAATAATACATGTGAGTATGCTTCGATTAGAATTAGTGTTTTTTAATGTATTTTGAATTAGCCCAGCCATCACTGATCACTAATGTGAATGGTTGTGCCTATTACAAATAGGTATGGCCCCCAAATTGTTATTCCACTCAATAAGAGTTTCCCCTTATTTTGAGGGCGGCCCCACACACTATACCCCCCACACACTCTACCCTCTTAGAGACAAAGAGAAGACCTAGATGATGTTAAATCCACAGCCACTATAAGCCCTTCACCCTCTAATGTGGCCAAACAAAAGCTTGCTGTTTATCTACCTTGTATATTCAGGGTTTGAATATTACTTGTTTGAAAAAACATGGTTGTATCCATGAAAATGTGTCTGCACCCATTATCAAAGACCAGGACATTATTTAATATGGTGATTATGGCAAATTGGTTTGTTTAGCTATCACAGAAATAGAATTGAAGTTGCCAAAGAAAATACAGGCTGCTCAGTGAAATTTAAATCTTAGATAAGACTCACTTTTTGCATAAATATTCACTTACTTTTGCACCAACCTAATATTTCCCAGATACTGCCTGGATATACTAATACTAAAAATATTCAGTGTATATGAAATTTAAATTCAACTGGTCATCTTGTACTTCTGCTTGCGAAAACTGACAATCATAAGGGTCACTTATTAAATTGTTTGTTGCCCAGCCGGGTGAGCAAACAACGTATTCAGGAGCTGAAGTTCTCACACCTGTTTTTGATGGAAGAATCCATTAACCACTATGCAAGTGCATCCTGTTAAAAAAATACAATATATGCTATTACAATTTCAAAAATGCATAATTTTCTCCAAAACTTGGGCTGGTTTCCTATTTCGGTATCTTTAAAGAATTGGGAAACAGTTGCTGTCTGCACAATTTTTTTAAGCTCAATCATTTCTTAAGCTTTACTTCTTCAGGCTAAATGATCTCAATTCTTTGATTGTTCTTTTCCTTACCAGTTAAGTATTTCAAAATAATGGTTTTCATTAATACACAAAATTGATGCTAAAGAAAAATTAGAAAAAGACCTATTGTCTAATAACTTCTTAGAGAATGAAGGTTCTTTCTGTGCTCCTTAATGATAATATTACACGTTATCTTTGAATCAGAAGAGCATCTATGAATAATGATAAGAAGGTACTGTCTTAATGAGCCCAGTCCATATGCATAACAGTTATGAAAGTCACTGCTGGGTTTTTATGGGAAATAGTGGGCTCCGAAGATAAATGTTTGGCAGGCATTTGATAACACAACCACTGGATTTTATTCATCTTAGAACTCTGTTTAGATGTTCTTTAGATAGGTTTAGACATCTCAAAGAAAATACTACTTCAGTTGCATTATTGAAAGAACGTGCAAGTCAGATAAAAGACATTAGAGCTATAAAATCTCAGGAGTTTGGCAGAAATTACACAACAGCTTTGGCATACTAATACCCCGCCACCAATAACACTTGTAGATAATTCTTTTCAGAGGTTTGGGAGCAGCAGGTATTGAAAACTTTAATTAGTCCACCTAACGTGGGTGATTAAATAAAGGCTTCTCTGGAACGAATTATAAAACTACTTCATTTTTCTGGCAAAAGGGATAGACAGGAGAAATCTCTGACATATTGTCTATGGAATAAAAAAATAAATTTGATATCTCTCACATTTCTCTGAGTTGATCCAGAGTATTTTGGATATTAATGTGAACTAGGTGTAAAATGGTAATTGTTTCTTGAATTATGATGAATATGTTGCTCATATCACCAGCTATACTGAAGGATTACTCTTTCTGCAACATCACTGGTAATTTTTAACTACGATTAATGATGGACTAGAGAAAGACACCAGCATCTAAACATTTGAATAGAGTTCCCCAAAACAGCAAAAGGACTGGATCTTGAAAAATTAGATATTTGCCACAAGGTGAATAATAGACATTTTGAGATGTAGGTTCTCCCTAGGATAATAAACACATTTAACACAGTTCCACAAAAAGGTGCACAAATGATGTTCATGGAACATGGAAGGATGTTTTCAAAGTATATGGACCGGGTGCAGTGGCTCACACCTGTAATCCCAGCACTTTGGGAGGCCAAGGCAGGTGGATCACTTGAGCTCAGGAGTTCGAGACCAGCCTGGGTAACATGGTGAAACCCTATCTCTACTAAAACTACAAAAAAAGTAGCCAGGTTTAGTAGTGCACGCCTGTGGTCCTAGCTCTTCAGGAGGTTGAGGTGGGAGGAATCCTTGAGCCCAGGAGGTCAAGGGTGCAGTGAGGGAGATTGTGGCACTGTACTCCAGCCTGGGTCACAGATGTGTAAATATAATCAAAAATACACTAGAAATCCAAAATAGCCATGAGGAGTGACTGAGTGACTAGCACTATTACACATCAAAAAGCAACATAGTGAGAGGTAAAGCCAGCTGGGCTTCTGGGTCAGATGGGGACTTGGAGAACTTTTCTGTCTAGCTGAAGGATTGTAAACACACCAATCAGCGCTCTGTGTCTAGCTAAAGGTTTGTAAACACACCAAACAGCACTCTGTCAAAACGGACCAATCAGGGCTCTGTAAAATGGACCAATCAGCAGGATGTGAGTTGGGCCAAATAAGGGAATAAAAGCAGGCCACCCGAGCCAGCAGTGGTCACCCACTGGCGTCCCCTTCCAGGTTGTGTAAGCTTTGTTCTTTCGCTCGGCAATAAATCTTGCTGCTGCTCACTCTTTGGGTCTGCACCATCTTTAAGAGCTGTAACGCTCACAGCAAAGGTCTGCAGCTTCACTCCTGAAGTTAGTGAGACCACGAACCCACCAGAAAGAATAAACTCCAAACACATCCGAATATCAGAAGGAACAAACTCTGGACACACCATCTTTAAGAACTGTAACACTCGTGGTGGGAGTCTGCAGCTTCATTCTTGAAGTCAGAGAGACCAAGAACCCACCAATTCCAGACACAATAGTGTCTCTATTTTGAAGAGAAGTGTAGTCTTATTTATAAAAGACAAGCAAGTGGAGCAGAAGAGAAAGTTCATAATTAGATTTAAATACATAAGGAAATATGCATAAAAATATGCCATCTCAAACTACTGGGCACAGATTAGCTTTTTACCAAATGGTATTGAGATAACTTGTCAGACATTTAGAAAAAATAACATTAGATATGTCCTTCACACTGAAGGAAAAGATAAACTCTCAATAAGGAAATTAAATGTTTTTAAAAATCTATACCGGTATTAACATGACATAAGCAAATTCCTACTCATAACTCAAAATCCAAATGCCACACAAATATAAAAATATTTTGACTACAGTGAAAAAGAAAACTTTTAAATGGCCAAAATGGACAATAAACAAAGTCAAAAAGCAACTGATAAAAATAGAGAAAATATTCACAACCTACGTAGGTTAAATGCTGAATAAACCTAATAGATAAAACTTTTTCCTTAAATAGAGAAAAAGATTAAAATTAGGTAAAAAGCGTTAATAAACAGTGCATGTAAAATAAAACTCATAAACACAGGAAAAGAATGTAAAGCCAAACTCAGAAAAAATGAAAATAAAGCAAACTTTATGAGATACCAGTTCTCCAATTCCAATTTTATAAAACTTTGGTGTGCTTGTGAGAAAACCATCATTTTTTAGTTGAAAACAAATTTGTATTATTTTTTGGAAGATAATTTGGAGATATCTTAGAAATAAAAATAAATAAATAAAAATAACCAAAAAGAAAATCAGTAAGACTTCATTTTCCATTCGAACTATCAATGCCACTTCTCAGAATTTATCCAAAGGATGCATGTCCAATAATATGAAAATCCACGTGTGTAAAATTATTTATTGCAGTGCTGTCTGAACTTGTCTATTGGGAATAAAACTAAATGCTCTTCCATAGGTGAATGTTCTAATAATCTATGGTGCATACATGCAATGGTGTATTCTGAAACTGTAGAAAAGAGAAAATGAAAACATTATTTTTAACTGATATAGACATTTTTTAAAATATTAAGTGAAACAGTGAAAAGGAAAACAGTGCCTATGTTAAGAAACTTTTGCGCAAGAAAGAAGCTAAAAGGTGAAATGAGAAACAAGAAGGCTCATTTGTGTAAAAAGAAGCATGGTCAAATAAAACAGAAACTGATGAAGTTCAAAACCTACAGGGCTGAATGCAAATACGATGGGAAGATCGGGGAGGTGAGAGCAAATAATAAGGAATGAGGAGTGACACTTATCTGAGTACTTTTTGTGTTATTTAGTATTACATATGCTCACATACTCAAAAATAGACATATAATCGAAAAGACAAGGAGGGAAAAGAAAACGGAAAGTTCGTACAAACCAAAACAAATGAACCTAAATAAGTAGCATAACCACATTGAAGGACAGTGGGGGAAAAGTAACACTCAGATGAAGTATTGTGCCTATATACCTCAGGCTAAAAACAAAAGAATGTTTTGAGCGTCTAGAACTCTACTTGGTAGGTTTGTTTTATACTGGTATAGTTAGCAGTTCCTCAGGTCTAAAGATTATAGTCTTGAAGCATTGTTGATTTGCTGACTTTCGTCACTGTTCTGATAATATACAAAAGAATGTCCACGTATTTCAAGAAATACCTACTGAAGTAGTTAGGGGTAAATGAGAATTACATTTGCAACTTATGATGCAGCAGTTATAAAATTAGATGCACAGTTACACTTACAGAAAAAGGCAGACAAAAAGACAAAATAAAACAAAATAGCAAGCAAATATAAAAATCAGTAAGAATTCATTTTTCTTATACGTACCCACGGGTGCACACAAGAAGTGATAAAAGCAATTGTGGCAACACGTTAACACTGAGCAAATTTGAGCGAATTTGGTGAATGTGTGTGGACTTTCTTGGTACTTCATAAATTTCAATAAGTCTGAAATTATTTGAAATAGAATGATATCAAAAGGACGGACATAAAATAAATCTACCTTCATCATTGCTCAGCTATTTAAATGTTTCTCATTTGTGAGGAAGGCAAAGACCACCTGGTGACTATCAAACAGACCATCCAGAACCAAAACTCCCTATCTAAGGAATTTACAAGTAATTAGACTTCTCTATTATCTAAAGCTGTCATCCAGCACCTGGCTTCTTTCCCCAGACTGTGAGTAACCAGAATTTCTACACATCTCTGGAATGCGTGCATTTCGAAATTCATTGTGCAACCCTTGCTGACATTAAGGCATCAAAATGTCTACAAATGTAACCATTTATCATGACCTATGTGGCTAATGTGGTCCAAGTTACCCTTCAGCTCCCACTTTAGGGTTCATAAATACCCCTAAGGAAAAATCCACCAGGTGTGCTCAGTCCTCTCTTGCTGAGGCACCTGCTGCATTCTTCTGCAGCATTCTTTCTGTGGGATAACACCTTCCTTTTCAAACCTATGCTGTTGTCGGTAAATTCTTCTTGCTACCCATGAGCTAGTGATTCTCCACTGCTGGGGCTCTGACACCCAGCCCAGCAATTCATTGCATTTATTTGAGTGATTACCAAAAGGAGTAACCCCTGCTATGTACTGGCAGTGGAAAAATCCTAGAGAGACAAGCGATAGCACCAAAGCGTATTCCAATGCTGTTGGATCGCAACATTGTATTCCTGGACCACAGTGAGGATGAGGGATGCTGGACTGGGGGAGGGTCCTGGGAAGCTGGAGACGGGCATGGGTACAAAATGAACCACCAAAACCATGTTAATAGCACTCACCAGCCGTCTATGCTACACCACACGTGCTACATACCGTAATGTGAGTAGACACTCCACTCTCACTCAACATTTAGAGCAATAAAACACCTGGGCAAACCAGATGCTTAACTTCAGAACAAAGAGATAATTCAACAACAAGAAGGGAATGTTCTCATTTTTGTGTCAAGTTAATACTCTCAAAGTGTTTCTAGAGGATGGTCCAGGCAGAAAACAAGAAAAGGGTCCTATAAAAAGCAGAAGTGTAAGATGTGTTTACATGTGTGTGTACACATATGTATGTGTGAATGTGTGTGTGTGCAGCGTAACATATACACATCGAGTCTAATATACAGTTACATAAATATATAAACATATGTATAAATAGATATTACATTTATTTATATGTAATGAAATAAATTTCCCTCAAATTAAAAAAAAAAATTGAAATTTAGAAATGAGTGGCTCAACAAATGCAAAGTAGAATGAAAACAAAAGTCCTACTCCCTGATGAAAAACTGTGAAAAGAAAAAAGTCCAGAAATAAATAATCCAATAATTTATCATGATAAGTTTGATGCCATATTTTTCCTTACAATGAATCAAGGTCTCTCAACAGCCAAAGAGGGAAAATATATATATTATTTTAACCCAGGAATCTGAGAAGAAGCCAAACATTCAAGGGTTAGAGCAAAATTTTATTAAATATAAGAATTCAGGCCGGGCGCGGTGGCTCAAGCCTGTAATCCCAGCACTTTGGGGGGCCGAGACGGGCGGATCGCGAGGTCAGGAGATCGAGACCATCCTGGCTAACACGGTGAAACCCCGTCTCTACTAAAAGCTACAAAAAACTAGCCGGGTGAGGTGGCAGGTGCCTGTAGTCCCAGCTACTCGGGAGGCTGAGGCAGGAAAATGGCATGAACCCGGGAGGTGGAGCTTGCAGTGACCTGAGATCTGGCCACAGCACTCCAGCCTGGGTGACAGAGCGAGACCTCGTCTCAAAAAAAAAAAAAAAAAAAAAAAAAAAAAGAATTCAGATTGTTTACATTTGTCTCCCCATTCATGCTTTTTAAATTTTTTTTTAATGGTTATTCTTAAAGAAAAATGTCAACTGAATGGAAAGAAACAGAAGACTTATCAGGATAGAACACCAGGAAATAGCGCCAAATCGAAAGGAAAGGTGAAAGTTAATTCAGGATCCAATAAATTTTGATCCTTGAAAGTATCTTTGTTTAGCAGTGAAGTTTAAATAATGCAGAAATACATTCCCATCCATCCGAATCCAACTAAAATTTTTAAATGAATAATATTTACGTAATATTGGAATACTTTCTCTTATTGAATTAGAACTATTTTGGAATTCAACCAACAATAAAACCCAAAAGACTTTCTCACATTATAGAAACTTGGAAATGTAAAAGTATTACTATAAAGATAAAAGTTGGAAGAAAGAAGAGATGCACCAATTTTCCGAAATTTTAGAAAAAACAAATACTTTTTCAGAAGCTAACTTGGGTGCATCTGAAATACTGAAGGCTATTAAAGTTGAAATGTTCACTATAAATTATAAAAACTGCATTTAAAATGTTTAATTAATTAAGTTTGACATTGGAGAGCGAGATACTTTTTTGGATTTTTTAAATATAAGAGCATTTTAATGAATTTCCCAGTGGGTTTGAATAATTTACATAGTTTGATTTGAAACAGCATGGAGTATAAATGAATTGTACATCTACGTGTGTAATTTTCATAGCCTAAAAACACCTGCAAGTAATTGGAAAGCAATGACGCTTTTGCTGAGAAGGGATTCTGCTACAGAGATTCAGAATACTGACTTTGGAAAACCCAAACCTCTTCCGGGGTAAGTGGCCGCGGACAGGCTGTCAGACCCCTAAACCTTGGTTTTGTCAAAGCCAAATAAAATACAGAGGCAAATCTCTGAAATGAAAATATTTATTTGGGAAGAAAGAATTGCAATTCGGGGCATATACACAGACCTGGTGCTCTTCACTGTGTCTGAAGAACAAAGAAAAAGAGGTTTTAGGAAAGGGAGAAATGTTATGTATTGCTCTTTGTGAAAGTTCATTGGCACTAGTAAGGTTTTGGGGAGCGGGCAAGTTTTGATCCGTCAGGGAAGGCAACCACAGTTGGTTGTTTCAGCAGCCAGTAGATAAAACCAGTTTCAGGTCACAGCAGGCAGTTTTAGCTGCTGGGCTTGCAGAGAATTCCATTTTTGGAACAATCCTCTGTGCCCTAAGTGCTTTTTCCTCCTGGTCTCTAGACTCTTGTTTTCATCGGCTGTGACAAGAATGACTCACTTCGTAGGATCAGCTTTCACAGTTTCTTAGCCTGATTCGGATTTTTATCAAAATCTTGATACCGCTTACCTCAGTGGGCTGTTGTGAAGATCAAACATGGAAACAAGCAGAAGGATCAGTGGAATCACAGCAACAGCAGAAACTGGTTCGCTGTAGTTGTTGGTATCAATTGGAAGTTACTGAATGAAAGAGGAGATTAAGCCGTCAGATAATAGGAGTCTCGTGTGAGTTTTAAGGTTGGAGTGACCTTTAAAAGGAATCTGACCCTACCAAGACACATCTAAGACTCAAGCAGAGCAGTAGAAATGGTGCAAACAAAATACAGTTTATAAAGGCTATTCTAATAGGCCAAGAATATTACCGAGTAGCATTTCTCAAACTTCCTAAAATCTCTTTATAGTCTTCAAACTTCTTGAGAAACCTCTGTTGATGTGAATTTTACCTGTCCAATATTTACCACTGTGTACTTAGAATTAAAAAATATATAAATGTATTAACTTATTTTAAAATGGCAATAATAAACATTATAAATTAATAAATACCACATTTTGGCTAAAATAGCTCTATGTTCTAAGCCAAAAAAATTAATGAAAGCTATGGCATTCTTTTACATGTTTGCAAATTTTTTAAATGTCTGATTTAATAAAGGACAAATGAATTCTCTTATCTTCTGTATCCAATCTGCTGCAATGATTTTTGTTTGTTTTTTGTTTTTGTTTGTTTGCTTTGGGACAGGGTCTCACTCTGTCACCCAGGCTGGAGTGCAGTGATGCCATCATAGCTCACCGCAGCCTCTACCTCCTGGGCTCAAGTGATCCTCCCACCTCAGCTTTCCAAGTAGCTGGAACTATAGGCACATGCCACCACTCCCAGCTAATTTTTTTTTTTTGAGATGGGTTATTTTTTTTTAGAGATGTGGTTTCACCCAGACTGGTCGCAAACTCCTCAGCTTAAGTGACCCACCCACCTTGGCCTCCCAAAGTGCTGCGATTGCAGGTATGAGCCACTGCACCTGGACTGCAATATATTGTTTTGTCTGATATAGGTAGAAAATCTGGCCTTTCACAGATGGTAATTGGAAAAGGGAGAAATATTCTAATAGTCTTTGCAGGTAGCTGGGGTTTGATACTACACCAAAACCCAATAAATGGTAGTTTTTTAAAGAAATTTTAGATTGCTATATGGAATCTGAAATCACTATCAATGAAGTTTTCTTATTTTGTTAGATTAATATCAATAATTAATTACATTAATTATCTATTGCATTTTTGAGGGGCTCTTTAACCACGCATGGTTGTGTAGCATCATACAATATTCACTTGGAAAATATTGCTTCCCTAAGTTTTGCTGATCTTACAGACTTTGACAAATTTTTGTTATGCAATATTAAAAAAAAATCACATATGTTAGTCACCACTGATGTATTCCTTATGAAACACCTTATGTATTGGAAAATTGTCTAGCTTAGAGTATTGGATGGAAGTTTCCCAAAATTCTGTGGTTCTCTTGCAAGTCCAAATGCATCACTGTCAACAAATGCTGTTAGCTGTTTTCCATGAAGTGACAAGCTCACTTCACTCATTTTAGACAAAATGTCTGCCCTAGACTGAAAATCAGAAGAAACATATTTTATCATTCCCCTGTTCTAGTAAAACCCATGTTCCGTCGTAAAAAAGATGTGTACTCGGGAGTGGATCAATATATATGTAATAAGTGAATGAATTTGTTTCATAAAGGACTTCCTTAGGTAAATTTTGTTTTCTTTCTTTTTTGTTTGTTTGTTCTACTATTAGTGCCAGACAGAAAATAATGAAATAACACACCAATAAGGCTTAGTGCCACTGCCTTCATCCATGCTAAGTCACTAGCTTTTGCAGCATAAGGTAAATGTCAACCCAGTGAGAAAGGAAAATAATGTATTCATATTATTATGAAAATACTTCTGACCTGTCTGCTTCCCTGAGCGGGTCTCCACGACACCCTGGGTTCTACATACCAAACACACGTTCGGAAGCACTGTCCTACAGGAAAGCCTATTTAGGAAGAAAACATACCTTGGAATTTTTGAGCTAAAATGAATATACGTGATAAGAATCTTTCGTGGTGATTTAATGAAGACTTATGCAACAGGAAAAATATATATTTTCTGGATTAGTTGTCTCATAGAGAAATGCATCTCATTCGCCCAACAAATATTTATTCAGTGCCAAGTACATGCTTTAGGCATGTCTTCTGGGGTTATTCAGCAGATAAACAAGACAACAGACGGAAATTGGTGGTTTCTGATAATGATAAGGGATTTCTTTTATTCAAGATGGTACTTAGTAGTAGGAAAACCCTGCAACATGCTCATGTTGAAAGGAAACAGGCTTGTCAGTGGGTGGAAAGTTAGAATTTACATTCTGACATGCAAGCAAAACTATTGCTGCAGGTTAATCCATGACCACACATAGTCCTCAAAGACATTTTCATGGATCACTGGAGGATTCCTAATCACTCTCCAACTTGTGCTGCCAAAGCTCTCTTTGGAAACTTCCAGGAAATATTATGTTCAATTGAGGAAAATTATATGCAAAAATAACTTTCTATTTATGTAAAAGATGGGGTCTGGGGTGGGTGGCTCAGAGCCCAGTAGAAGTTGTTACTGGTGTAGTTGCCATTGTTGTTTTTGTTATTTCATTTTGGGCTGTATTTAGAGGGTGGTTCATATCTAAACTGAATAAGAGACAGGTATCTTAGAATTTAAATTTCTAACATTTCTTTTCAAAGAAATGCTTCAAATTTTTTCAACAGAAATGATTCGATATTTTTTTCCATTTTTCTTTCCTTTTCATTTACCCAACTGGAAGTCAGTATTCCAATAGCAAACTGACCCTTTGTTGCTCTTCCTGTCACCCGTAAATTTGTCCATGACTCTGCTTAAAGCTGAGCCATTCTAAATTGGATCCTCTATTATGTCCCGTCCCTCCGATTATGAACAGAGAAGCAAGCCCCTCTGAATGCCTGTGCAACTGCGACCATGATTCTAGAAGAATACCATTATCAGAAGACATCTAGATCCTGATAACATGTCTTGAGCAAGTGGGTGAGAATTCCTTAAAAATCACAGCTCTGTGCCAGGCACAGTGTCTCAAGTCCATAATCTCAGTGATTCAGGAGGTCAAAAAGGGAAGCTCACTTGAACCCAGGAGATTGGGGCTGCAGTGAGCTATGTGTCAGGTCTCTGAGCCAAAGCTAAGCCATCATATCCCCTGTGACCTGCAAGTACACATCCAGATGGCCGGTTCCTGCCTTAACTGATGACATTCCACCACAAAAGAAGTGAAAATGGCCTGTTCCTGCCTTAACTATGACATTACCTTGTGAAATTCCTTCTCCTGGCTCATCCTGGCTCAAAAGCTCCCCCACTGAGTACCTTGTGATCCCCACCCCTGCCCGCCAGAGAACAACTCCCTTTGACTGTAATTTTCCTTTACCTACCCAAATCCTGTAAAATGGCCCCATCCCTATCTCCCCTCGCTGACTCTCTTTTCGGACTCAGCCCGCCTGCACCCAGGTGACTAAAAAGCTTTATTGCTCACACAAAGCCTGTTTTGTGGTCTCTTCACATGGATGCTCACGACACTATGATCATGCCACTGCACTCCAGCCTGGGCAACAGAGTGAGACCCCATCTCTTAAAAAAAAAAAAACACAAAAAGTCGCACCTGTGCTTGTAGTCCATTTAAAGGACATTGCAGTAAATATAAAAGCAGGGAATTAACAAGTTTCTCTTAAAAAATAAAAATAAAGTTCTCTCTGCATATAGCTAAATACAAAGTCTCTGATTTAAAATATCATAAAAACTATGGTTATCAAACAATTTTCGTGACAAGAGTGAACCAGGAACGTCAGCAGATCCTCAATTAACCCCAGAGAATAAATTCTTCTAAATAGCAAGAAAAATAAGATCACAGTCAATACCGTGGAAAAACACAGAACCAGTCCTCACGTGAGGTTTGGTCTATAGTGACCCTCCCTGATCAAATGCAAAAGGTCCAAATTGTAGAGCTCCAACAACAGAAAGCCCACTCACGTACTATATTGATCCTGCATGTTTTCTTAAACATGAGAACTTTTTCTAAGCAGGCATAAACCTATGTGAAAATGAGTAACTCAAGTAACTATGTGCACTTATTCTGAACTAAGAATAAACATTCTAGGTCCCTCATCATTGTGTTCCCTGGGCCGAAGCAAGCACAGCCTGCCTTCATGATTATGGACTGCTTTTCCAGGACTGAAGGAATCAAGGACCACCATCTCCACCATGGACTGGTTTCCCTGGATAGAGGTGATCAGGGCAGAACATCTCTCTCATTGACTGCTTTTCCTGGACTGAAGCGATTATGGCCACTCAACTCGGTCACCCACTAGTTTCCCTGGAATGAGGGTTCTCAGTCCAACCTGGACTCATTCTTAGAAGTGGGGTTGCCGAATTTTTCAAAAATGCTTTGATTGATCTTTGTTTCCCTGTCATCACTTTGCAAAACAAAGAGACACCTCAAAAATTCCTTTCTTCCACCAATCAACGCATCTTTGACAAAGACTTCTGTGTAGGAAAAATAAATTTAAAAAATAAAAAATAAAAATTATAAAAATATAAAAACAAATAAATAAATAAGAATAAAATAGTGATGTGGGATCCCCAAATCACTAAGCCAAAAGGGAAAGTCAATCTGAGAACTGCATCGGGCAAGCCTGTCTCTCATTTTATTCCTAGGTAAGATAGTTACAAAGATTAAAAAAAAAGTTACATACCTCCCTCACAGTTTGCTCACAAAGAAATTCCTTGTGGGCCTCAAGATGTTTCCCCTAAAAACAGAGTTCTTTTGAATTCCACCCTAGCAATGTAAGTGGATAGCTTATCTTCACAGGTGCAGGACAGAAGGTCATCTCTCTGCTCACCTGAGAAAAAATGCATATCTGGTTGCTTCCCCTGCCCAATCGTTTACGCAAAAATGCAGATTCACTGAGCCAGACTATAGTATAAGTGACTATTGCTCTGTCCCACTCTCATATGTAAATTTTATATTCAGTGAAAAGCTGATCAAAGACTCAAAAGAATGCAACCTTTTGTTATCTACCCATGACCTGGAAGCCCCCCATTTCTTGCCCCCACTTTGAGTGGTCCCGCCTTTCTGGACTGAACCAATATATAGCTTACACATATTGATTGATGTCTCATGTCTCTCTAAAATGCATAAAACCAAGCAGTGCCCCAATCACCTTGGGCACATGTAGTCAGGACCTCCTGAGACTGTGTCACGGGCGCATCCTTAACCTGGGCAAAATTAACTTTCTAAATTGATTGAGACCTGTCTCAGAGAGTTTGGTCCACAATTCTATGGCCCCAACCCCTTTTATGCTTCTCATAGAGCGACAAGTTCCTGCCCTGGGCATGTGGCTGCCTAAATGAAGGTGTGCATTGTCTTGTGTGCGAACATTTTCTGAGGTAGGAACATCAGCTTGTGCTGGGGGGAGGGGGGATGTCAAGAAGAGATTCATAGCAGGAGGGATGTGACCATTGCATGCTCACCTCAACCTGAGTGTCTGCAACTCTATGTTCCTCTCAGAGAAACGTAAGGAAAAAAAACACAATTTATTCCTTTTCTGAACAGAAATTGGCCAGAGATTCTGCTGCGTGTTATTCCACTGGGAGTACACGTAGGTCCTGAATCAGGGAGCGGAGGGCGGAGCTTGGGACTTCCTTTTCTAAGCCGTTTGTTCTGTTAATGATCTTGTTTTATGCAATGATCGCTATTAACCTTGCTTCTCTCTTTTGAAAGGTACTGTGATTCCCACCTGAACTCGTGTTATCGACTGAATGTTTGTGCTCCCACCACACCAAATTCCTATGTTGAAACCCTAACCCTTGATGGGATGCTGTTGGGAAGTGGGACCTTTGGAAGGTGATTAAGTTTACATGAGGTCATGAGGATGGGGCCCCCATGATGGGTTATGTCCTTATAAGAAGAGGAATAAACATAAGAGCATTTTCTCTGTCTCCTCCCTTCTCTTTCTTTCTTCATTCCCTCTCTTCTCTCTCTCCTCTGTCTTTATCTCTCTCTCTTCTCTCTCCTCTCTCTCCTCTGTCTCTCTCTCTCCTCTCTGTCTTCTCTTTCTCTTCTCTCTCTCCTTTCTCTCTCTTCTCTCGCTCTTTTCTCTGTTTCTCTCTTCTCTCTCCTCTCTCCTCCATCTCTCTCTCTGTTTTCTTTGTCTCTATCTTTCTTCTCTCTGTGTCTCTGTCTCTCTCCTCTCTCCTCTCTCTGTCTCTCTCTGTCATCTTTGTCCCTGTCTCTCTCTCCTCTCTGTCTCCCTGTCTTTCTCTCTTCTCTCTGTGTCTCTGTCTCTCTCTTCTCTCTGTCTCTGTCTCTCCCACCCACCCTTTCTCTTCCTTTGCCATGGGAGGATACAGGAAGAAGTCAGCTGTCTGCAAGTCAGGAAGATATTCCTCACCAGGAAGCAAATCAATGGACACTCTGATTGTGGGCATTTCAGCTTTGTAAACCTTGAGAAAATAAATTTCTGTTGTTTAAGTCAACCGGTCTATGGTATTCTGTTATAGCAGCTTGAACTGATTACTACAACACTCAAGGTCAGTATTTTTAATTTTTTTTTAATTTTAATAGCTTTTGGGGTACAAGTGGGTTTTGGTCACATGGGTGAATTGTATAGCACTGAAGTCTGAGATTTTAGTGCACCTGTCACTCAAGTAGTGTGCATTGTACCCAACATGTAGTTTTTTATCCCTTGTGGCTCCCACCCTTCACTATGAGTCTCCAATGACCATTATACTACTCTGTATACCATTGGGTATACCAGGCTCTACAACTATTACAGTCAGTCTTGCCAATGAATTTTAAAGGGTATCATGCTGATGAAGAGAACATCTCATCATTGTCCTAATTTGTTCATAATCTTGATATAATTTCTGTTTAATACAACATTTGCTGTGAGAAATACTAAAGTGTTTCTGCATTACAAAAATGAGATATATTAGGGAAGAGACAGAGATGGCTAGTATGCTCCCATCAGACAGAAATGATTGGGAATATTCTCTGATGAAACATCTAGGATGCTTACTCAGTAATCAATATTAGTATATATCAAGTGTTAAAAGAAAAACCTTAGTTGAATTAAATTTAACAGAGTTTAATTGAGCAAAGAACAATTTGCCAGTCTGGCTGCTTCCTGAGCCAGAGTAGGCTTGGAGACTCCAGTGCAGCTACGTGGTAGAAGAATTATGTACAGAAAAAAGGAAAGTGTTGTACAGAAATGGAAGTGAGGTACAGAAACAGCCAGATTGGTTACAGCTCGGTGTCTGTGTTATTTGAACACAATTTGAACAGTTGGCCGCCTTTGATTGGCCAAAACTCTGTGATTGGCACAAGAGTAGGCTACAGTCTGCTTACAACTTCCTTTAGGTGTTATAGTTTAAGATGTACAGATAAGTCTTTAGGATGAACTTAAAATACATAAGGAGGCAGCTTTAAGCTAAACTTGATTTAATGTAAGTGATGCATAGAGATGGATCTGAGTTTAGCAAAAGTTCGAGGAAGGCATGATTATCACCCTTAGTCCTTGAATCCTATGATCCCATGCTGCAATTTTCTTTCAAAGCATTCCCTAAAGGGCACAGCAACATAAATTTAGCTTTATAGAAACGTCAGCTTCAAAATTCTCACGGCCGGGCGCGGTGGCTCAAGCCTGTAATCCCAGCACTTTGGGAGGCCGAGGCGGGCGGATCACAAGGTCAGGAGGTCGAGACCATCCTGGCTAACACAGTGAAACCCCGTCTCCACTTAAAAAAAAATACAAAAAATTAGCCGGGCGAGATGGCGGCGCCTGTAGTCCCAGCTACTCGGGAGGCTGAGGCAGGAGAATGGCGTGGACCCGGGAGGCGGAGCTTGCAGTGAGCTGAGATCCGGCCACTGCACTCCAGCCTGGGCGACAGAGCGAGACTCCGTCTCAAAAAAAAAAAAAAAAAAAAAAAAAAAAAAATTCTCACAATACTTTATTCTTCAATTAGTCAAGGAAGATGGAAAATTGGGGTTTCAGTAGCAGTTATGAAGGTCAAATATTATGGAAGAAAAAACTAATCAGCAGCTTTGAAGTTCACCGACACAGGATGTCTATGTATAGGTAAAAGGAATATTGGCCAGTGAGTTCCACTAGCATGTTTTTAAATGCAAAAACTGGAAGGTACACACAAATGCTAAAATAGGGTGCTGAAAGTACTCTTTAATTACCAGCCAAAATGAAGAATGTATAGAGCACCTCAAAGTTCACTGACACAGGATGTCTATGTGTGGGTAGAAAGGACATTGAACACTGGGTTCTACCCATATTTTTTTCAAACGCAAAAACTAGAAAATATGAATTCTAAAATAGGGTGCAGAAAGTGCTCATCAGTAACCAGCCACAATAAAGAATGTATAGAGCACCTTGAAGTTCATTGGCACAGGATGTCTACGTGTGGGTAGAAGGGATATTGACCACTGGGTTCCACCAGCATGTTTTTAAATGCAAAAAATATGAAGTTCACACAAACTCTAAAATAGGGTGCTGAAAGTACTCATTAATCACCAGCTACAATAAAGGATGCATAGACCTCCTCAAAGTTCACTGACACAGGATGCATATGTGTGGGTAGAAGGGACATTAAACACTGGTTCCACCAGTATTTTTTAATGCAAAACCTTGAAAATTCTCACATAGGGTGCTGAAAGTTCTCATCAGTAACCAGCCACAAAAAAAAAAAAAAAAAATGTATTGACCAAGCTGTTTCTATGCATTCCCTAAATTGCAGAGAAATGGAACCACGTGATGTTCAGGGTTCTGTGGGGACTCAGAACTCCCTTTTTAATTGAAAAGCTGGTCGCACAGGAAGTGCTCAGATCCATAACCACCTTCAAATAGAGGATAAACTGAAGTCTTCGTAAGGCAGAGGAGTTCATTTTCAAATGTAAGCATTTTATATTTCAAAAACGTTTCCATAATAGATTGTATTATGAGATAAAAATCCAGGTTTTTTTTTTTTTTTTTCAAATACCCAACCACAATGTGCCTACCTATTGTACTATATTTCAGGATTCTTTTTTTCTTTAAAACTGCATGAATTGCCAGATATGATGCTACATATGGAGGATGTAAAATAAATAGGACGCAGCTCCTGTAGGAGAGAAGTAGTTGCAAATAATGAGACAGAGTTACTTTGTGTTTTCATTGGTACTCTTTCTGGCATCAGTGCTTAGTTTAGAAAGGGAAGTCATCATTACATTTTGCTTTATTCTCTCACATGTATATATAGTTTCAATATAGTTATACAAAGTATGTAATAAAAGAAGAAGGTGCTTTCAAAAGTAGGACACACCACCTACTCAGGAGGCTGGGGTTGGGGCATCACTTGAGCTCAGGAGTTTGAGACCAGCCTGGGCAGCATGGTGAGACCCTGTCTCAGAAAAAAAAAAAAATTAGGACACAGCAAATTTGGTGAAGTAGAGGCTAAACCACCAGCCTCACCTACTCTCTCCAATCCTTGAGCAGACTTGGCAGGTTTCCACTTGGCAACACAAAAAGAAGCTTCCTTCAAGCATCGCTGTTTTCATAAGTGCGGATTCTTGAAACAGTGAAGTTTGCATATTAACACTGAGAAATTTAAACATTGAAATTGTTGGAAATTTGGTGATTGGAAAGTTATCTAAAAGACAGAGGTGAGAAGGCATACGGAAAGAAAACTAACAATACTTTCAAATTTCTACTTGTGGTTTTACAGGTATTTGTCTTCTGGAAGCTGGCAGCCTAAAAGTTGGTGAAAGGTGTTTTTGAAAGTTCTAGGCAAAGGCTTGGGGTAAGGCATAGAGATTCTAAATCTTAGCACAGTGCATTGCACATAGTAGATGCTCAATAAATGTTGGTCGAATGGTGAGTCTTTCAAATACAGAGCAGCTCTAAAGACTCCGTTTTCTTGATTTTGAGTCCCATGCTTTTTCTCATAATCTGTATTTCTTTCACCAATTGACCAGAGGCATTTTCATCTCTGCTCCGTGAAGAGAATGCTTGCGAGTATTATATGCTTAGGTGCTGATTTCTTTTTCTTTTTATTTATGTGAAAACTCCATTGCATCGAAGATAAAAGAAATGCATAGTGAACAGTTACTTATGATTTGCATTCTGTATGGAAATTTTCTAGCTCATCGATTTTGTCATTTTTAATTTATATATTGTGAGGATAATGAAACCAAGTAAATTAAGAAGAGTGAAGAAGTGTGTAATTCCTAGCGTGTATAAATAGATAAAAATTTAAGTTTCCAAACTAAAATAGGATTGGTAATGAGCAATACATTCTATTAGCGGGTCAGAGATAAACACAGAAATGAGTAAAGATGACCTCAACTAGAAAGCATCATTTCCAAGGACACGAAAGGTAGGGAAATCCCAACTTAAATTTGTCTTCCATTATTATCAATGTGCTCCTATTGAAGCTTGATTATGATTGCCACATCATACATTTACTCACATGTAAACGGCAAATATAAAAACGGGATATCAAAAAAATTGATATTGATGAAATCCACTCTCTTTTTTATACATTAAGCTTGCAGTGGAAAATGCACAGGATGTGTAGCACATGATTGACACACAGAAAGAAAAGAAAAATAGCCAGGAAGCATAAACAAGTGGCATTTTCAGCAGTTAAATAGATACACAATAACTATGAATTGCAAGATTTTTTTGCAGCCTGTTGGAAGTTTTGGTCCGAAGATCAACATGGTTGTCAAATATTTACTTTTTTTTTTTTGTAACTCAGCCGTTGTTTGTTACGCAGTATTAAAAAGTATATACAACTTTAGTGCTATTATTACAGGAACAAGTTCACCACTGCTACAAATGTTGAAAGTGCATTTATTTTCTTACTATTCTATCAGTTTCTCTTTGTCACTCAAATGAACATGGTATGACCAAGTTAATGTTGCTTTTAATTTTTTTAATTTTAATTTTAATTTTTGTAGGTGCATAATAGGTGTATATATTTATGGGGTACATGAGATATTTTGATACAGGCATATAATGTATAATAATCACATCAGGATATATGGGGTATCCATCACCTCAAGCATTTATTCTTTATCTTAAAAACAGTCCAACTATACTCCTTAGGTTATTTTTAAATGTACAAATGTTATTTTTAAATGTATAAAGTATTGTTGACTGTAGTCACCCTGCAGTGCTACCAAATACTAGGTCTTATTCACTCTTTATAACTGTGTTTTTTGTACACATTAACCATTCCCACTATGCCCTCCACTCCTAACTAACCTTTCCAGCCTCTGGTAACCATCCTTCTACTCTCTGTCTCCATGAGTTCTATTGTTTTAATTTTTAGCTCCCACAAATACGTAAAAACATGTGATGTTTGTCTTTCTGTGCCTGGCTTATTTCACTTAACATCATGATCTGCAGCTTCCTCCAGGTTGTTGCAAATAATAGAATCTCATTCTTTTTTATGGCTGAATAGTACTCCCTTGTGTATATGTACCATGTTTTCTTTATCCATTCATCTGTTAACGGATATCTAGGTTCCTTCCAAATCTTGGCTATATTGAGTAGTGCTGCAGTAAACATGAGAGTGCAGGTATCTCTTCAATATATTAATTTCCTTTGGCAGGAGTATATACTCAGCAGTGGGACTGCTGGATCACATAGCAGCTCTATTTTTAGTTTTTTGAGGAACCTCCAAACTGTCCTCCATAGTGGTTGTAATAATTTACATCCCCACAAACAGTATACAAAGGTTCCCTTTTCTCCACATCTTTGACAGTACCTGTTATTGCTTGTCTTTTGGATAGAAGCCATTTTAACTGGAGTGACATGATATCACATTGTAGTTCTGATTTGCATTTCTCTGATGATCAGTTACGTTGAACACCTTTTCATATGCACGTTTATCCAAAAGAACAGTCCATGGGATTTTTGGGTCATTTTCACTTTCAAGGAGAGGTAGCGACAAAGATTCTCTGTTTGACCAAATTTTGTTTAGGCCTCTGATCCTTCTCCTAGGTCCAGTTCCTTACAAGGGTGCATTTCCTTGTAAAGGCCAGTTTTAGCAAAGAACCTGCCAAGTCAGATTAGCCAAAGTAACATCTTATAAAATAGTCTTCAAAAGAAAGAGGATAACCAGATATAAATTGCAACATTTCGCAAGATAGCAGGGTCAACTCACCAAGAGGACATAAAAAGCCTAAATACATATGCCTCGAAAAACAGATCTTCAAAGAAAATAAAGCAAAAATTAACAGAAATAAAGGGACATACAGACAAATCCATAAAGTTGGAGATGGGGACAATTCTGTTTCAAAACAAAGTGACAAAAAAAAAATCCCAAAAAACATAAGTACATAGATTCAGGTTGGAAAATACAGAGTGTTTGAACCACACTATCAATCATGTCAACTTAATAGATATTTATGAAACACGATATCCCACAACTTACACACTTTGCAAGTGTCGCAGGACTGTTCCTTAGTTCAGCTAAAGATGGGGTCCTTGTCCATCCCATGGCCACGAAAATTCAGGCTCACAGACTATTTGAAGGGTGAGTAAGACAGGGTTTTATTGGGTGAAAAGGAAGAAAAGGAGGAAGCAGGGACTCTCACAAGGCCGGAGTCCCTGCTACAGCACTTTCTGCCTGGCCATTCAAATTCCTAGTTGCCACAAGAAGAGAAGGGACCAGGCTCCTCCTCCCTGCAAATGGTGTGAACTTCCTGAGGCTCCACCTCAGTGCGCATTCCTCTCAGTGTGCAGTATTTCAAGATTTATGCAATACAGCTAAAATCACGTGAAGAGAGAAATTCATGGCTTTAAATACAGTTAAAAGAAAGATAAAATATCTAAAATCAGCGATGTAGGCTTTAAACTTTAGAATGTAGGAAAGGAACACTGGCTAAAGTCAAAAAGAAAACACAGGTCAATAAAAGAGGAAAAATAAATAACATAGAAAAAGCCAAAACCTTAGAAAAGCAAAACTTAAGAATATTTATTTGAAAAGATCAATAAAATTGATAAGCTATTAGACTGATCAAGGAAAAAAGAGAGAAAACATGGATTACCAAAGTCAAAAATGAAAGAGAGGATATTGCCATAAATTCCATAGAGATAGTAAGGGAATATTATGAATGACTTTATTCTTAGAATTTTGATAACATAGGTAAAACGGATGATTTTATTAAAAACACAACTTGCCAGCACTGCCACAAAAAATAGACACCGCAAATAGCACTGTATCTGTTAAAGGAATTGAATTTATAGTTAACAACTAGCTGCCGCCACCGCCCCCCTCCCCAACCTGCTCCAAAATCAACCACTTTGTCTTGACTCGGATTCTCTGGTGAATTCTACTGAATTTATTTTTTTAAAACAATCTTAGATTAATTTATTTAAAAGGAGGAAGTAATACTTTCAGACTTTTAAAATAATGAAGCCAGCATAATTCCAATACTAAACCCAAAGAAGCAGTTTATCGACTAATATCACTCATGACAATAGATGATGCAGGAATTCTCCTCAAAATTTTAGCAGACGGAATCTAGCTAAATATAAAAGAAAGAACGCTTCATTACATTGTGAGGTTGATACCAGGAATGCAAAGTAGGTTTGACATTTTAAGAAGAGTGTAATTAACCACATCACTAGCAGATTAAAAGAGAAAAATACTATGATCATCTCAATAAATGCAGAGAAAGCCATTCACAATATCCAACACATATTCACAATTCAGCACACACATTCAATGATAACAGAGTAGAAATAAAAGAGCAAGTTCTTCCATTGGACAAAGAATACCTTTAAGAAACCTTCAGTTAACATAACACTTTAAGGTTAAATATTGAACACATTTTATCCTAAAATTGGAGAGAATGCCAGGAAGGATATCCCTCTTAACACTTCAAATGAAATTTGTAGAAGATGTTCTAGCTGATCTTACAGTACAAAACAGATGAACAGGAAGACAGGTAGATAGATAATGGGTGGGTAGATTGATAACAGACATGCAAATAATAATTTATAGATAACTAGATGGATGGACAGATAGGAAGGATGGATAGATAGACGATAGATGGATATTACCAACAGATAAAAGAAAGAGATAATAATAGGTAGATGGATAGATAGAGGGATACGATAATAGATATGATAGATCTAGATAAATAGATATGCTAGATAATAGATGGATAGGTAGACATGCTAGATAATAGATACATAGACAGATGGATAGATAGAGATAGATGACGGAACAAAGTTTGAGAAAGAAGAAATAAAATTATTTACAGGTGGCATTTTGCAGGTAGAAAATTCAAAGAAATCTATAAATAAACCACTGCATCCTATAAATGAGTTCTACAAGTTCCAAGACTGCAAATTTTCCATACACTAGTAATAAACAATCACCGTATGTGATTCAATTCCATTTACAATTGATTGTAAATCACTTTTGTGTACAATAGCATCAAAAGACACAATGCATCTAAAATATATTTAAGAAAAGTTGTCAAAAACATCTACTCTGAAAACTGCAAAACAGTGCCAAGCTGAATTAGAGAATCCCTAAGTAGACAAAGAAATATACCCTGCTCATCGGTTGGAAAACTCAATATTGTGAAATTGCCAGTTATCCCTAAATTGATCTATAGATTCCAAACAAATCAAATGAAACACCCACAGTACTGTTTTGCAGATATTGGCAAGCCGAGACTAAAATTTAATGTAGGTGTAAAGGATATAGAGTTGCCTCCCCAAAACAAAACCTTGAAAATAAAGGAAAAATTTATTTGACCTGATTTTAAATGTATTATGAAACTACAGTGATGAAGACAGTGTGTTACTGGTATAAGGATAGACAGAGACTGATAGAATAGAGTCGGTAGTTCAGAAATAGACCCACCCATACTCACAAACAATTTTGACAATTGTATCACACAAATCATTGAGGAAAGCTAAGAGGTTTTAATGACTGGGCCTGGCTTCACCAGTAAAGGAAATATGCGTCTTCATCCATATTTCGCACTGTCCCCTAAAATAAACTCAGAACGATTTGTAGACTGAAATACAAAAGATTAAAATGATAATAAAAAGTAAATAAAACTAGAAGATGACATGGGAGAATGTCTTTGCAACTTGGGAACAGACAATGATTTTCTGAGCAGAACACGAATCTTATAATAATAATATAAACTGGAGACATCAAAATGTAAAACTTTTCATCCAAAGTAACATTAAATAAATAAAAAGGGAAGGCATAAAGTGAACAAATGTATTTGTAATATAAATGGCTAACAATGAACTTACAGTCATATTTTACACAAACAATATATATCAATAATAAAGGCATAAACAATTCAAAAAAAAACAAGAGTTTTAAACAGACACAGATAGGAACAAAGATATAGGACTGTCCAACACACTCATAAAATGATTCTCATTATCATTACTTACTAACAAAGTGAAAACTAAAACAACCATGGTATGCCAACATGCACCCAATAAAATAGCTCAAATTAGCAAACTGTCAACACCGAGTTGGAGAAGACATGAACTACTGCAGTTCTTACTGGTAAGGGTGTAAAACTGTGCAATAACTATGTAAATTGGGCAGTTTCTTTTACGACCAACAATCCACGATTCCCATCAATACACTTTTATGCAAAAAGCAACACATTCACTAAAGACTTCAGTTGAGTAATGTTTTCACATGAATAGAAACACCTACATTTATAAACTCATTGGACTGTACATTGAAGTTCAGCAAACTTTACTGTATGTAATTTTACTCCAATAAAATGCACAAATCCTAGGTCAAATATCGTAAACACAAAAATTCCAAATGCTGACACTGTTTTCAGTCAAGCTCCAGCTCAGTTTTCTGTATGCAGTAGGAAGGTGAAGAGAGTAGTCGTTTACTTAAAGATGATCAACAGTTTTCAAGGTAACATAGGAAGGATGTATGTTGATATGTGTTCACATGTATATGTCCTTTTGTGTGTATATATGCTATAAATACATATTTATGGATACAAAGGGAGACATTTCTTCATAGGTGCCTATGTAAATATTTTGATTGCTAGAACAATAAGGATATAAAAACACTTCTTTTCTTTTGAGACAGGGTATTAGTCTGTGGCCCAGACTGGAGTGCAGTGACACGATGAGATCATAGTTCCCTGCAGCCTCAACCTCCTGGGCTCAAGCGACTCTCCCACCTTAGCCTCCCGAGTATCTGGGACTATAGGTGCGCCACCAGGTCCAGCTAATTTTTTTATTTTTATTTTTTAAAGAGAGGGTTCTCCCTATATTGCCCAGGCTGGTTTTGAACTGGTGAGCTCAAGGGATCCTCCTGCCTTGGCCTCCCAAAGGGCTATGATTACACATGTGAGCCAGCGTCCCCGGCCCAAAACATGGTTTAATCTGCCACTATTCAAACCTTTGTGTGGATAATTCAAACTATCTCTATTAGTTATAAACATACATTTCAGAGACAATTCTGTCTCTACATATTTAGAGGCAGCTTTAGTTTACTTGGCTGGCTAAGTCGTTATCAGAACATGACTTCTATCATATAATCCATAAAGATTTCTATTTTATAGAGATTTCTATTTTACTGCCCTAAAATTCCCTTCTCCGTAAGTTGCAGTAATAAGACAATTGATGTCCTGCTCCTTGCTTAATAAGAATCTGAAAAATTAAAACAGTCAAACGATAAGAATCTGAAATGGAAAATGAAAGAAAATACATTATGTCTACACACACACACACATGCACACTCACCCAATATTGTGTAGTGAACTCCTCATTGTAGACTTGTTTTTCAAAACATCAGCTTCTATGTTCAAGTAAAGTCATACTGAGATGAATGCAATTTATAAAACTTATTTTCCAAACTTAAGTGAGGAAGGCTTAGGTAAGAATCTAGAATAAGTCATGCACCGAACATTGATTATTTCAAGAATGGATTCTCAGAATGACTTTGGCAACCTTGGTTCCAAATCTGGAAACTACTTGATGATTATTTGCCTAACCTTTGTACAGAAAGAATACATGGCTTAGAGAAGTAACTGGGAATTATCTAAGTAGTAAAAACTATTGTCTACATGTTCTCCTGCCTCCTTAATTATTCCTAGAATCTAAACTTAAAACAAGGCAACTCATTTTATGCGTAAACTTTATTTCAACATGAAGATCTAAACAGAAATCATTTTCTTTATCCATTCATCTGTTGATGGACACTTAGGTTACTTCCAAATCTTAGCTGTAATATTATAAACAGTGCTGTGACAAACATAGGAGTGCAGGTATCTCTCTGATATACTCATTTCCTAGGTGAAATAAGCCAGGCACAGAAAGACAAACAACGCATGTTCTCACTTACTCATTGGGAGCTAAAAATCAAAGCAACTGAACTCACAGAGAGAGTAGAAGGATGGTTACCAGAGGCTGGGAAGGGTAATGGGGGGCTGGTGGTAGGGAGATGGGCATGATTATTGGGTACCCAAAAAAAGAATAAATAAGACCTACTATTTGACAGCACAACAGGGTGACTATAGTCAATAATAGCTTAATTGTACATTTTCAAATAGCTTAAAGAGTGTAATTGGATGGGACTATAGGTGTGCCACCAGGTCCAGCTAATTTTTTTATTTTTATTTTTTAAAGAGAGGGTTCTCCCTATATTGCCCAGGCTGGTTTTGAACTGGTGGGCTCCCTTGAGCCCACCAGTTCAAAGGATAAACTTGCTTGAGGGGATAAATGCTTGAGGGGATGGAACCCCATTCTCCATGATGTGATTATTACACATTGCATGCCTGTATCCAAACATCTCATGTACCCCATCAATATATACACCTACTATGTATCCACAAAAATTAAATATTAAAAATGATGTTAAAAGATAGGAAGGAAAACAAAAATAAAAATAAACAGATTATTGATCTGCTATGGTGAAAGGTACATCATCCTATATAATGCGTATGTTAAATCTAAAGCTAGTTATCACTATCCATCCATCACGTAAAGCAAAGAAAAAAAAAGGACACAAAACTAGAAATGTCAAGACTCCATATTTTTAATAAAATAAAATACTTAAGGGAAGTTAGGTACCCGAAATATCTACGGATGTGTAGACTCCTTGAAATACTACCCATCACTCATGTTTTTAGCAATATACGAAGCTCTCAAAAAAAATCTAGTGTTTTCTAACATGAAGACGTTTAACACAAATGCTGCCTTTTCTAACTGCTGTTCAGAGATTTTAATAAATGTGTGATTCCCGAAACAAGTATCTTTTTAAAAGGCCTATCTAATGTAGTAGCTAATTTAAAGCTCTGAGTCAACGTGACATTGCTTTAAAGTTGATAGCATTTTATAAATAAGTTTTGCACAGGGGAAGAAACTACCACATTCTATGTTACAGTTTCCAGACTCATCCACTGGTATTCTCAGTTAGGGTAAATATGGTGCCAGGAAAGGTAGATGTCAGTTGGGATATGTGGTCCAAATACAAAAAGTCCCATTTCAGTTCAAAGAGAGCAGATAATTATCCACCCAAAGGAATAGTAGAGGGGACCAATATGCACTTTTATTTACATACATAAATTCAGGTAATATTTTAAAAATAATAATTTCATATTTGTGTTTACACATATGAAAACTTTTCACTGAAAGCACCGGTAATGAAGAGACCAACTCAAAAACAGGAATCCACGTTTTGAATGGACACTTATAGGAGCAGTGATATATGAATGTCCTTATGTCATTATTGCTAAGTAGCAACCTGTTTCTATTGAATTTCCAGAAACACAGCTGTATCCAGTATTCAGTTTTTTAGAGTAAACATAGAAATAGTTTTTCACTGAAATAGGCAGTAATAGGATGGAATACCTGTGACTGCCACTCTTTTTCTTTTCTTTAAAGTGCTTATGATTTATACAGCAAAGCCTTGTTCTGTGAGTTGTAATATATTTAATTTCTCAGATCACCAAATATTTAAACTGCAGACCTTACCTGTTTGTCAGGTTGTGAGGATATAAGAGATTTATTACTTATCCAAAAGCATGGAGCTGAGCCCTTTGTGTAGACTGAATTAATCTGATTTTTAACTGATGGATCAATTACAACATAATTTTTCCAGGCACCTCTATTATGCATTGTTTTGAAAGTTGGGACTAATATCCAAGAGTATTTTATGAACAGTGTCTTTATCTTATCACTAAAATTTAAACAAATAAGTATTTAAATTTGAAACATTTTTCTAGATATTTTGTCCCAAAGTATCTGTTTGGAGAAAAAAATATGTTGGGGGAGGGACAGAAAAGAACACTGATAACTTGTAGCACAATATCATCTCTTCTGTTTAACTAAGGAAGTTAATTTGTTTTGTAAATAGCAGGTTGGGATAATTACGGCAGGGAAATGAATTTGTGGATCACAGAGGCTCTTTAAACACATCCATTGGATTTCTGAGTTTTCTTTGCCTGCACATTTACTGACTTTTTACCATGCACAAGTCCATCCTAAGAAACTGTATAGGACAGAGAAATGTACCCATCCAGTTACAATGGGCATGTGGTTTGCCATTGTATGTTTTACTAAGGAACAGATCAGATAAGCATATTATACATAACTTATGGGCTGTGTAGATGTTCTTTGAAATGTTTACAACTGTGCATCCCAGGTATTCTGGCTTTAGTGCAAGTAGTTTAATTACATGATTTCAAGAAACAATGAAAGAAGAGGTACTGAAAGAGAAAATGGAAGTCTATTCAAAGATGCCCTATGCAAGGATGAAGAGAAAGGGGAACCATCCTACACAGTTGATGGGAATGTAAGTTAATACACTATTAGTATAAAGGCTCCTCCAAAAGATACAAATAGAGCTATCATACAATCCAGCAATTCCACAGCTGGGTATACCTACAAAAGAAATGAAGCCAATATTGGAGGGATGACTGCACTCTCATGTATATCACGCTATTCATAATAGTCAAGATATAGAACCACCTAAGTGTCTGTTGAGGGATGAAGAGATAAAGAAAATGTGCATATCCACCATGGAATATTATTCAGCCATGTAAAAAATGAGATCTTGTCATGCTCAGCAACACTGATGGAATTGGAGGTCATTCGTGAAATAAGCCAGGCACAGAGTGACAAATACTGCATGACCTCATTCATCTGCAGGAGCTAAACAGGTGGATCTCATGGAGGTAGACAGTAGAATAATAGGTACCAGAGGATGAGAAGGGTTTTTGTGTAGGGAGATGAAGAAAGATTGGCTAATGTCTACAAAGATGCGCTTAGATACAAGGAATAAGTTCTAGTGTTCAATAGCACAGTAGGGTGACTATAGTTAATAATGTATCGTGTATTTCAAAATAACTAGAAGAATTGGAAGGTTTTCAAAAGATAAATGAGATGGTGGATATGTGAATCACCCTGATTTAATCATGACACATTGAAAGCATGAGTATTAGTTCATTTTCACGCTGCTATAAAGATGCTACCTGAGACTGGGTAATTTATAAAGGGAAGAGATTTAATTGACTCACAGTTCTGCATGGCTGGGGAGGCCTCAGGAAACTTACAATCATGGTGGAAAGCAAAGTGGAAGCAGGCACCTTCTTCACAAGATGGCAGGAGGGAGAGAGAGAAGCAGAAAGTGCCAAACACCAATCAGATATCGTGAGAACTCACTCACTGTCACGAGAACAGCAAGGGGGAAATTCATCCCCAGATCCAATCACCTCCTATCAGGTCCCTCTCCCGACACCCGAGGATTTCAATTCAAGATGAGATTTGGGTGGGGACACAGAACCAAATCATATCAGTATGTATCAAAACCTCATATGTATCCCATATGTACATAAACATGTACAACTATTCTGCATCAATTGAAAACATGAAATTTACTACCCAACAAATATTTATTTCAAAGAAAAAAGCAACAACAACCCCTCCCCCACCCACACACACAAAGATGCCTTATGGATGTAGTTCACCACTCAGTGGTCAAATGGTGTTTGCATCTATGAGGCATTTTGAGGCACCTTGTGAAGTATATATCAGAACTGCCTACTCCCAGAACACATGGAGGATCTGGTATCCACTTATCCTTTGGTCTCTGGCCCTCATTCATCAGGAGTCATCTCTCAGAGGAAACTCTTCCTAGAAGGAAGTAAGAAGTTCAAGGTCAGCTACTGTAAGGCACAGCTGCATAAAACGAGTAAAAACCTACATGGATGAACCATCTCAACAGGAGCTGCAGTAATAAATGGGCAAAGGCTGTGGAGAGCACCTAAAACTGTTCATAAATACATGTATGCCCTCACTTCTTCCTCCATAATTCACTTACATTCAGCAAATGTTTGCTGAATGTCTCCTATGTGAAAAGGTCCATGTCTCTCTCTCTCTCTGTCTCTCTTTCTCTCTCTCTGTCTCTTTAATCTCAAGGAACATTATCAATCTCATAAAACCACAAGTTCTTCCTGGAAAAATACAACGCACATGAACTTTTGTTCATAATCCTTGAAGGTGGATTAGAGCTCCTGGAAAACTATCTAGCTCACAAGTAAAAGTCCAGCTATAGAGCACCATTCTAAGCACTTGAGAGGTATTCATAGGATGAGTAAAACCTTAATTGTGTCACTGAGAATGCTTTAATTGATGGAATAGAGCCATAAGCACGTATCAATGTTGTAAGAGAGATTGAAGACCTGTGCTAGAACTGTAGATACATTTCTGGGGAAGCCACGAAAAAAGAGCGCATGATTATTTCTAACTGGGGCAACATGGGTAGTTGTCCCATACAACTACAAAATAACACATAACGGGATCTCATTCTTTTTTATGGCTTAGTAATATTCCATTGTGAATATGCACATTTTCTTTCTCCATCATCCACTGATGGACACTTAGGTTGTTCTATAACTTAACTATTATGAACAGTGTTGTAATATACATAAGAGTGCAGTCATCCTAAAAAGAGAGCATTTTCTTGTGATGAAACAAGAAGCACGTTAATAACAGTCTCTGCCTTGCTGAGGAAATATGAAAGCAAACCTGTTGTGTGTGAGTGCATACATGCTTGTGTATGTATGTGCATGTGCATGTATGTAGGGAACACATGTGTGCAAGTGTTATGTATATGCAGGCACACGTGTGTGTTACCATATGCAATAAGAAATTTTTAAATTCAAATACATGTATAAGGGGGCATAACTGATTAATTGATTGATCTCATTAATTAATCTAATTAATAAATTATATTCCAGATGGACCCCCAAGTTCCTCCTGATGTTCTGAGTACATGCATCGGTTTTCAAAATGTTACTTTTTCTACTTTAGGAAAACTATACTGAGATTTGGTCCAAAAATGAAAATCCCCTTTGAAGCCAGTAGAGAGACTCCTCACCCTCAATGGTTGAGGTTCCAGAGAAGAGCAGCAAAGCCCATAAATAGCAAACTTACTAAACAAATGCTAGGAGTACTGCAAAGAGCTCCTTGAAGTCTTCAAGGACCTGACTCGGTATTCATAAAAATACTATGGAATTTACACTTCAGGGAATTGTTAGTCCAAGAGCTGGTTGAAGATAAGAATGCAAAGATTATTAAGTTCCAGATTTTAAAAAACACATTTTAAAATAGATTCGTAATGGGTAGCCAAAAGGATAAGGGAAAATTGAGGGTAACATTAGCAGAGGCCCATGTGCTTGATCTCAGGAAAGTATCTACCTAGATGTACCAAGGATTTGATTCAATTGTAGTATTTGTATCTCAGACTAATCAGGAATTCATTCACGAGGCAATTCACAAATAAGTGTATGAGTATAAAATTTAACATGTTAAGAAACTTCAAGGAAATAGAGTGGGAAATACTTTATTTATTCAACAAGGATTTATAAGGCATTTACAAAATGCCAGGCCCTATGTTCTTGGGCCCACAGTGCTAAAATGGATTGAAAATGATAGACAATTATTATATAAGCAACAAACATGATAAATAATAGAAATGATGGGACTCATTGCCATCTTGAATGGCAAGTTTTTTGAGATGCAGTTTCATTATGTCGTACAGGTTGCTGTCAAACTTCTGGCCTCAGTGATAATCCTGAACCATTTATCTATCTATCACATCTATCTCTCTCTCTATTTATCTATCTATTCATTCTATCTATCAATCAATCTATCGATCTATTATATACCTCTATTATCTACTTACTATCTATTTTTATCATCATCTGTTTAACTAGCCATACATCTATCATCTCTCTACCTACCTTTCCATCCATCATCTATCTGTTATCTGTCTATCTCAATATCTACTATATATCTATCATCTACTACCTATCTGTCTCAATATCTACCATGTCTATCTTTCATCTATCATCTATTTCTATATGTATCCATCATCTATCTATCATCTATCAATCATCTATTATCTATCATCTATTTATCTAGCATATCAATTTTTCTATCATATCTATCATCTAAATATCATATCTATTATCTATCATCTGTCATCCCTGCATATCTATCATACATATCTATCATCTATCTATTAATCTATAATATTTATCTCTTTATCATATCATTCATCTATCCATCATATCTATCTATTACCTATCTATCTATCTACCTACCTACCTACCTACCTAGTATCTGTCTGTCTATCTATCTAACTTCCCATCTTTCTATCCTATCTAGCCTATTCAGCCTTGGTTTCTTATTTGAAACGAAGACAAGTAGGCACACTTCCCTTTGTCTATTAGCCTGTGCAAATCTCCGATTATTTAACTGTTCTTTAATTTCTGTGGAGCTTGTACTAGGCAAGAGAACTGAAAGCATCCAATAGACTCTCTAGATCCTGAGGGCACTAACAGTCCAGTGCACAAATGAGAAAGACTCAATGAAACAGAGATAAAATGTCCTGCAGTGCACTGAGGGCTTTTTATCACTTTGCCAGTTGTCTAGAAATTTTCTATGGTAAGGAGAAGCCAAGTGAGTAAAATAGCATTGAGGAGGAAGAGGAATAAGAGAAGAAAAAGCATGGGAAGCAAGATAAGAAAGAAAAGGTAAAGACAAAGATGAGGAAAAGAATAATACTGACAAACTAGCACTGCTGAAGTCTCTGATATAGCCCAGATGTTGGGCTTAACATTGGTTTCATCCACATCACCACAACAGTCACTGACAGGGTTGTGTGAGGAATCTATTACTCCCAGTTCACTGATAAGGAAACTGAGGGTGAGAGAGACTCACTAAGTTGTCCAATATCTTGCTAAGTGGAAGAACCTGAAGTGGGGTTTGAATGCTCTGCTGTGAGGTTTTAAGAAAAAAAAAAAACTATCGGCATTGGATAAACAGGACAAGCTTGGTATTGGAGAAACAGGATTCATGTCCCTGTATCGGTCACATAAGCTTTCCCAGAAGGCAGCTGTGCTTTGCTGGGCCTGACCCTGAAATCAGTCTGTGTAACAGAGATGGCTAGAGTGAGTCCCTGTGTCTTACATGGGTGTGCTTTTCTTTCTTAAGTTACAGTAGTGGTCAGTTACTGATGCTAAGCCTTTTACTTGAGAGAGGTGGAAATTTAGCAATCAATTAAAAAGGAAATTCTGAAGATTCATGTCTTCAAAAGCATCAAGATCTTTACTTTTTTTAATTTAAGAAAGGATAGATAATTCAACCTTTTTTTGTTTGCTTGTTTTTAAGACACAATCTCACTCCATCACCCAGGCTGGAGTGCAGTGGAGCTCACTGCAGCCTCAAACTTCTGGGATCAAGTGATCCTCCTACCTCAACCTCCTTAGTAGATGAGACTAGAGGTGTATGCTACCACATCTGGCTATTTTTTCAGTTTTTATAGAGACAAAGTCTCACTATGTTGCCCAGGCTGGTCTGGAACTCCTGACTTCAAGTGATGCTCCCACCTCAGCTTCCCAAAACTCTGGGATTACAGCCATGCACCACCACACCTGGCCCCGTTTTAAAAAATAATTATTTTACTTAACTTTAGCACTAGGGCTCTCAGGAGGAGATAGTTAGTAATTTATAAAACAAGAGTCTCCCAAGATACAATAACTTGCTTATGACTGAAATTATGTTATAAAATACATATAGTGTGAGTGAAAATAAATAAATACATTTATTTTCATTTCAGTAATAAAAATAATGTTTGAATGAGTAATTATGTACAATATCCTTTATAGGCCACCTTTATTATTCTTTAAGATGCAAAAATATCATCCTATTTGTATGTGTATTTGTTATTTCCCTACATGATCTTGTTAAAATTGGAAATGAGTCAAAGAATATGAATATTCTTTGCATCTTCATGTTCTATGCATAAAGCATATGAAGATTGTTAAGAGATTGCACATGCCTTCCTTCAACAAATATGCATGGTTAATTGTATTAGAAGTTATGAATTGAGTACAAATTACTGAATAATACCAATGAAGAAATAGAGTCCCTACTGTCATAGAGACTATGGATCAGTAGAAGAGTAGAGAAAACATACAAATTTATTATATATATTATACACCTATACCTTGTGCTAAATGCTCTGAAGGTAAAATACTGGGTGAGAGAATACAGGAATAATGGAAACCTATCTGCAGAAGTTACGTGAATCTGAGACATCAGAGGGAGACACCACCAAGGGAACCCCAAGAAAGAAGTGTAGGGCTCCAGACCAACATCCTATGGAGGGAACAAACTTGGCTTTGCCCAGAAATTTAAAGACTGGTGTGTCTGAATCCAAGAAAATCTAGGGGAGCAAGGAAGAGGCGGAGGGAGCTGCCCGTGGGAGCCAGGTTAGATGGGACATTGTCAGTCACAGTCACCATCTTTAGAACTTCAAATACAATGAGATGTGGAGAAAGGCAAGGCCAAGTTTTTGATGTAAAGAGCATCATTGGGTGCTCTCTAGAGCACAAATTAAAAGACGACTAAATGAAATCGTGCGAGTCTAGTCTATGACCCTAGCCTACTTTCACATGATGACTTCTTATGGCAGAAAGAAAAAAAAATCACTCTGAGTTTTGTGGTTTCCCCACAGATACAGTCAGAAAAGCTCTTAGGATGGTGCTAGATAGATAGATAGATAGATAGGTAGGTAGATAGATAAATGATAGGTAGATAGATAGATGGATGGATAAATAGATGATAGGTAGATAGATATAGATTAATACATGATAGATAGATAGATAATAAATAGATATATATAGATAGATTGATAGATGATAGATGAATAGATAATAGATGGATGATAGGTAGATAGATAGATGATAGATAATAAATGAATGATAGGTAGATAGATGATAGGTAGATGGATGGATAGGTAGATGATAGATATAGATGGATAGATATATTGATTGATTGATAGATGATAAATAGATAATAGATTGGTGATAGGTAGATCGATAGAGATAGAATAGATAGATGATAGCTAGATAGCTAGATGATAGATAAAATAGAGAGATAAATAGATGTATTATAGATAGGTAGATAGATGATAGACAGATGATAGGTAGGTAGGTAGATAGATAGATAGATGATAGATAGATACAAATATAGATACATAGATGATAGAATAGTAAATGCTTCCTAGCTAGTTATAATAGATGATAGATGACATAGAGAGATGATAGATAGATAGATAGATAGATAGATAGATAGATAGATAGACAGAAAATAGGTAATTAGATGACAGATAAATGATAGGGAGATAACTACATGATAGGTAGGTAGGTAGACAGATGACAGACAGATGATAGGTAGATAGCTAGATAATACATAGGTAGGTAGATTAGCAGAAAGACAGACAGATAAATGATGGATAGATAGATGATAGATTAGATAGATGGAGAGATAGATGGAATAGATGTATGGATGGATTGATAGATACATTGAGAGATAGACTAGAAAATTTTGGCAGGAGGATTGAATGGATTTTTTTTAAAAAAACACAATATGCTGTGTATCAGGACTAGCTTGGTCTAACACATAACAAAAACCGAAGAGTGAGCAGCTTGAGGAATTAATGAGATTATGTTGTTGCTGTGTTCTCTACACAATAAACGGTTCAGTGGCATTATGGGTTGTGTGATGTCACCCCAAAATTCATGTGCACTTGGAATCTGGAGAGAAACGTCTATGTGGAGAATCACCACCCTCTGAATTATGCTCAAACATTCACTCTACTAATATATATCATTTCTGGAGATACGTTGTGTGTGTATACACACACACACACACACACACACATTATGTGTATTGTGAGTATATATACATAGTTATATATGTATTAATATATACAATTATATATAAATAAATGACAGTTGGCCAACATAGTTGTTAGGAACATTGACCTCTTGTGCACTCAAAAATCTATGTACAACATTCAGCTCCCCAAAGCTTAACTATTAATAGCCTACTCTTTTTTTTTTTTTTTTTTTAAGACGGAGTCTCGCTCTGTCGCCCGGGCTGGAGTGCAGTGGCCGGATCTCAGCTCACTGCAAGCTCGCCTCCCAGGTTTACGCCATTCTCCTGCCTCAGCCTCCCAAGTAGCTGGGACTACAGGCGCCCGCCACCTCGCCCGGCTAGTTTTTTGTATTTTTTTAGTAGAGATGGGGTTTCACCGTGTTAGCCAGGATGGTCTCGATCTCCTGACCTCATGATCCGCCCGCCTTGGCCTCCCAAAGTGCTGGGATTACAGGCTTGAGCCACCGCACCCGGCCTAATAGCCTACTCTTGACTCAAAGCCTTACTAATGACCTATACAGCAGATTAACTCATATTTTGTATGTGATATGCATTATATACTATATACACTGTATTCTTACAATAAAGTAAGCTAGCAAAAATAAAATGTTAAAGAAAATTATAAGGAAGACAAAATATATTTACTATTTATTCAGTGGGAGTGGATCCTCATAAAGGTCTTCACCTCTGTTGAGGAGGCTGAGGAGGAGGAGGAGGAGGAAGAGGAGGCGTTGGTCTTGCTGTCTAAGGGGTGGCGGAGGTAGAAGGAAATCTATGCATAAGTGAGTGCATGCCATTCAAATTCATGTTGTTCAAGGGTCAACTATCTGTCTATCTATCTATTGCATTATAATTGATGAGTTGTATTGTAAATTAATACTTCCCTAGAGTTCTTTCTGTATACCGGGTAAAAATGGAGAAGTGAGAAAAATGAAACAATGAAAATACACATGCCAAATGGTTCACACCTTTCATTCTATGTTGATGTAATTATAAGTGTTTTGTGGTTTTTATAATCTTCTGTTTTCCTTTAAAAATGTTTAGGCAAAAAGTCAGTTCCTTTTGAAATATATAATGTTACTTACAAAAATGACGAATACATAAGTGTAAATCTTTTGGATAAAAAATATTAATTCTTAAATAAAATTTTAATTGGCCCTCATTGCACTCCCCAAAAGTCATGTCAGTGAAAGAGCTTGACTTTCTTTTCTTGACACTGAGAAGGTAAGGAGAAATGATATTTTCTTAAAGCCAGTGGAATGAAGTAAATAAGCTGAAATGATATATTTGCCTCCATAACATTCTTACCAAGAAACAGCGGCTTTAGCACAAACTCTTTACAGTTGGAGGATAGAATAATGGAATTTGAAAGTCTATATAAATCAGTATAATGTGAGACTCAAAAATAAGAAAAAGCTCTGAAAAGGAATGCTTGCTCCTAGGGCATAGAGGATATTGATTAAAGAAAAGTTTTGAGGGATTACAGAAGTGGCTTCATTACTTAAGTCTACTCCTCGAAAGAGAAATTGATTACATATAAAAGACACTGGTGTATAATTCTGGTGCCTTAAAAGGAGTTCCCCAATTCTTTGAGTCTCTTGTTATATCCAAGAGGTGTGAGGAATTCCTTCAAGAACTCAGTAGAGAGCTGTTTTAAAAATGCAGATAACCTTGAATCTGTTTCTGATTTAAGCAAATTATTGAGTGCATGATCAGTAAATCTACTCCAGCGTTCGTCTCAAGAGTAATGCAAAGATGAGTTCCCCTACAGACTTATTGTTGTTGACATTTTGGTGTCTTACATAGCATCCTCCCCTCTTTTCTCTTTCCTAACAGAACCCCAATTTTATACATTGATTAAGCACAAGTGCTTCATATAAATGGAATCCATTCCTATCCAGAGGCAGGATGGAGGGGAAGAGAGATTCAGATTTGTCCAAGCCAATTACGGCAATGCTGCTGTTATTTGATTTAAAAATGGGATTGGGAGTAAATTCTGACCAAAAATATGAGACAAAAGGGCTGCTGGAGTGATGTTATGAAATATGTCCATACTCCTAAGGAAGAGACACCTTTATCATTTCTGTCTGGAGTATGACAGAGAAAGTTTGTGCTACCCCATTTGTGGCTACCATCTTGGTAAGACACATCTGGAAATCAACATCCAAGAGGTCAGAGAGGAGGGTTAGAAAGAACTGCCAACATTACAGGCATCGTTGAGCCTGAGCTGCTTCCCTGCATGGGAGCATTCAGATTTTAAATTATTGATGGTAATTTGAATTGGAGTTTCTGAGCCTGGCAGCTGAAAGGGACTCAAGTCTTCCTCATGCCCATTGATATTTCAATGGTCTATGATTTTATTCACTCTCTCACATGGTTAGCTAAGAATAATAAATACAAGATGATTAGAGAAAGTAGAGTAGTGCCTCAAACACAGGTTTGTTGAAGAAATCATTAAAGAAATAAGTTTAAGGTTATTATCTTTAGAATGACCTTCAGCTTCTGATCTTTAGCTTCTGGGACAGACTCTAGGCTGGCATCTGGAATACTGATGTTCAGACGAGTTCCTAAATTACTAAGCGATAAAGTTGTATCAGCCTGCCTAGACTGTTTCTAGAAAAACGTGCTGTCTTTCAGAAAACACAAACTTTGGGTGATTGTAGCTGATAACCCAGACAGAGAGAACCTGAGTGATCAGCTCCCAGTAAAAACCCTGGACTTTGAGTCTTAACCAGGCTTCCTTTGAGCAAAACATGACACACATACGCTATTGCATTTAACTGCTAGACAAAAGGGTAATCGAACACTACAGATAAAAACATAATCTCAGAACACTGGAGAGTCAAGACTTCTATACTTGCTAAGCTGTAGCCCCCCAAAGGTGATGTCACTGGGGACCACATGAAGAGAAAGAACTCCCACCCACCCTCAGCAATTAACGGGGTTCTCCTCTCTCTCCACTGGGGTGGTGTCAAGGGAGGTTGAAGGCGGACGCAGGACCTTCAGCACCAGGCAGAAGGAACCATGTCACTCCCATCGTTGGTGTGAGTGGAAGTCTAGTGGGGAGTGGGACCCACCACCCCCAAGCACCAGTAACAAGTGACTCCATCTCCCTCACTCAATGGAGCCTAAGGAGGGAACATGCATATCTACACCCACCTGCAGGTAACTGGACAGTGTCCCCACGCCCCCTTTTGTAGTCTTCTCAAAAGAAGTCAGCTGAAGCTGAAGGGTTAAATAAGATGCTGAGTCTCATAGCATTGTGGCCAAAACATTCAGGTTTTGATCGAAAATTGCTTGTTATACCAAGAATCAGGAAAGTCTCAAAATAACAACAGCAAAACAACCAATAGATGCCAACACCAAGGTGCCAGAGATACTAGGAATTGGGTCGAGGGAATACAGGGATTCTCTAAATAGAGAGAGATAATTTCTTTTAATCTCTTACAATCATATGTGACTCTGAATCTATCTCAAAATAAACGCAATAAGCATAAACATATCTTGAAAACATAACTAAAATAAAAGTATTTAATTACTTTTCAAGAATAGGGAATTATTTCCATAAGACTATGATAAACACAATAATTTCTTATAATTGCACATGGCTCTACAACTATTAATAAAATATTTACAAAATAAAATACACTGTAAAGATTACTAAAAGTGTTTAATTACTTTTAAAGTATAATAAATTTTTTCAAAAAATAAAACTTTGTATAAGATTATTATAAATATGTGTGTGTGATATATACTAATCACAAATTTTTTTTCTATTTTTCTGAAAAGCTAACCATATGACCTCTCCTTCAACTGATGTAAGCAACAAAAAATTCACTGTATTACCATTATAACCTCTTAAAATTATTTTTTTAGCATGTTGTAGAAAACATGTATTATATTTTTCTTCAAGAGTTGGATTTTAAAACTTAGAAGTAACTCTTAATCTCTTCTCTTCGCTGACTCTTAGTTGTATATTAAGCATATAAATGATTCCAACACATATTTAAATATAATAAATTTTAGATCTATGTCAAAATTTAGAAATTACTTTATAGATATGTCAAATTAAAATTCTAAAATTACTTGCAGTAGTAGTTACAAATGTGTGGTTTGACTTAATAATCATCTTACCATGATATACTTACTTGGAACATTAAAGCTTTGGGTTTAGTTCATTTTCTATGTTCCATCTTAGTTACTTGAATATACTCTTTGTAGCAATATGGACTCCTAGAAGTAAGAGCTGTTAACCAACTTACAATAATAATAATAAATTCTCTCTCACAAATATTAATCTGATTTCCTATCTTATGTGCAAAGGACTATGCCTAAGGTTCTAAGAGCACAAAAAAGTAACAAAAACACAGTCTGTTCTTGCACTCCAAGTGTTTACATCAAACACAAACAAATTCTCCAGGTAAAAGAAGATAAATGAGAAAAATTCAAAATTTGGAGGTAGCATCCAAAATCTACGAGACCCCAAAGATCACACACACACTCACATGCACACACTGTGTGAGTTTTCAGGCTGCCACAACAAAGTATCACATACAGGGTGGCTAAAAACAACAGAAATTAATTCTCTTCCAGTTCTGGAGACCAGGAGTCTAAGATCATGAGGTCTCAGTGCCATGCTCCCTCCAGAGGCTCTAGGAGAGGATTTTTCCTGCGTCTCCCAACTCCCAGTGGTTTCAAGAATCCCTGGGCTTGTGGCCGCATTACTCCAGTCTCTGCCTTCGTCTCCACGTGGCTGTTTTCTTTCTTTATGTCCAAACTTTCCCCTTCTTATAAGTCATGTTGAATTAGAGTCTAGCCCTAGTGACCTCATCTTAACTTGAATACCTCCATAAAGACCCTTTTTTTCAAAAAATGTCACATTTGGAGGCACCAGGGGTTAAGACTTCAACACATCTATTTACAGGACACAATTCGACTCAACACACACACACACACTTCACAGTTGAAGAATGTAGTGTTCCGGGGAACAGTAGCGGGGAGAAGTTAGGAGTAGGTGGATTTGATCACAGCTTTGTGGAAGAATCAGTGTTGCTAATGATTTAAATTTAGGACAATGACGTCACCTACAAGTTCCTATAATTAAGCAGTTAACAGTCCTGCTTAGCAACTGTTAGAAATCTTTTGACAGTGGAGACACTTATGATTTCATGCCTGTGTGTTCTGTGTGTTTCAAGGTCACTGAGAGTAGAGCTGAATAAATAGACCCTTTGACAGGTAATTCACTGGTGTGACGTACTCTATTCTTTAGAAAAAAGATTAAATTGGTTTTACCACAATGACAATTTTGCTGTCTAATTATTTCCAAAATTTATTTGCTTTAGGATATGCTCTTCTTCTTCATATAAAAAAATATGCCCAATCCAAGGCAGTGTCTAGCATAAAAGGAGACTCATGGTAGAAACTCAAGGGTGTGCAGGATCAATAGAAAGAAAACAGAGCTGATTGCCCTCTAAAGAAGAATTTATGCTGCCAGGAGACAGGTAGCTCAGACAGCAGATCTTGAGAGAAACTGAGTAATGATCTGCTAACTTTGATGAAATGTAAATACAGAGAAAGCAAAATGCATCTGGAGAGAAGAAATCTGCTCAATGAGACAAAGGCCCTGGGTAGACAAAGAGGAAAGAACAAAAATAGACCAATGTTTAAATATTAAACATGCACTCTGAATTCTGAGATGTGTGTGTTTTCCAAGTGTATTAGTTTGTTCTCACATTGCTCTAAAGAAATACCTGAGACTGTATAATTTATAAAGGAAAGAGGTTTAATTGACTCACAGATCTGCCTGGCTGGGGAGGCCTCAGGAAACTTACAGTCATGGAGGAAGGTGAAGCAGAAGCAAGGATCTTCTTCACATGGCAGCAGGAGAGAGAAGTGCAAGCAGGGGAAATGCCAGATGCTTATAAAACCATCAGACCCCATGAGAACTGACTCACTATCACAAAAACAGCATGGGCAAAACCAACCCCACGATCCAATCACCTTCCTCCCTCGACACGTGGGGATTATAGGTCCCTTTTTCAACACGTGGGAATTACAATTCGAGATGAGATTTGGGTGGGGACATGGAGCCAAACCATACCACCAAGTGAGGGACAGTTCTTCCTCCAGCTTTTCTCAGCCTCTGAAAGTCCAACTTCCTCAGGCAGGGCCGCTCGTGAGGCTACCTTCTCTGCTACACGTCTGAGAATCCCTGGAAGTACTGCCAAAATGTGTTAGATAAATGCATAACTACCCCGGTGTTTGCAAGAACCTATTAAGAAAGTGTTGCAGCTTGAACTGTGCAACTCCAACAGATATGTCCAAGTCCTAACCCCCAATACCTGTGAGTGTGAACTTACTTGGAAATAGGGCCTGCGCAGATGTCATTAAAGATGAGGTTCCACTGGAGTAGGGTGGCTCCCTGATCCAATATGACTGGTGTCCCTATAAAAATGTAAACACTTGCATGCACGCAGGAAAAACATCATAAGATGGAGGCAGAGAGAGGCGTAGTATGTCTACCAGCTAAAGAACACCAACTGCCACCAACCACATAAAAATAGGATAGGGGTATTAAATGGATTCTCCTGGAGTTTACAGAAGAAGCCAACCATGCTGGCACTTTGATTTCAGACTTCTGGACCCCAGAATTATGAGAGAATGCATTTTTGGTATTCCTGACACCCAGTCCGTGGTACTTTATAATTCTGACAAATGACTTTAAAAAGTTATGACCAACCCTTCACCAACATATCAAGAATTCACTTGAAAGCCATGGCTGATGTTCCTCTCCTCTCTCTCCCAGTCTGTGCAAACCAAAGACGATCTCTACACACCTGCACCAGCCATAGATTTAATTTTCTCTGCCTTCCAAAATAAGCAATACAAACAACAAAAGGGCAACTGCTGAATTTGAGTGGGTGGAATGGAAACGGCAGCTCCCGGATCCCCACTCTCTGACAAAATAGAAACAAGTATGAAAATAAAGCCCTCTTAGAACCAGCATCCTCTAGAGAAGTTTGCATGTGGTGAGCAAATCATCTCCTTTGGTTCAATATTTGTTAGGTCATTTAAGACAAGGGCCAGGACTGGAAAGCGCTGGAGAGGGTGACCTGTAAGTTAGTGAAAGGCTGGCTGTGTTTAGCTTCACTCACACAAAATTTCAATGCAGAGGGCTCTCAAGAGACAGCTTTCTCCGTACGGATTTGTTGACTCGGGATTATTCTGCCTCTTAAATGGGTGTTCCTACTGTTTGATCGGCTGGATGAGTTCTCTTCACCATATTATTAAAATGTGGCAATAGTCTTCAAGTCAATTATGCTCTGTCAAATTCTCCACACTAACACTGAAATGAACATTGAAAAAATGCAGAAGAGGTACTCTCAAGGCAAACTTCTCAGGATAGAGCATTGTCAATCTCTGTCTGTCTCTCTTTTCTCTCTCTCTCTCTCTCTCTCTCTCTCTCTCTCTCTCTATGTGTGTGTGTGTGTGCGCGTGCGTGTGTGCGTGTGTGTGCACGTGTGTGTGCATGTGTGTATCCAAACATATTTGTAAGTATAAATAGATGATTATCTCTCTGTCTCTCTCTCTCTCTCTGTGTATAAACACATTTGTAAGTATAAATCGAGAAGATCTCTCTCCCTCTCCATCTCTCTCCCTGTGTAAACATATTTGTCAGTAGAAATAGATGAGAATCTCTCTTTTTCTTTTTCTCTCTCTCTGTGTAAACACATCTGTAAACATGAGTAGATGAAAATCTCTCTGTCTCTTTCTGTGTAAATGTATTTGTGAGTATAAATAGATAATAATCTTTCTCTGTCTCTCTGTGTAAACGTATCTGTAAGTATAAATAGATGAAAATCTCTCTCTGTGTGTCCCTCTGTATGTGCAAACACTTTTAAGTGTAAATAGACAAAGATCTCTCTCTGTGTCTCTCTCTGTGTGTGGGGGGGGTAAACATATTTGTAAGTATGAATACATGAAAATGTCCCTGTCTCATTTTCTCTATGTGTAACATATCTGTAAGTATAAATAGATTAAAATCTTTCTCTCTCTGTCTCTGTAAACGTATTTGTGAGTGTAAATAGATGACGATCTCTCTGTCTCTCTCTGTCTCTGTCTCTGTATGTGTGTAAACGTATCTGTAAGTATCAATAGATAGAAATCTCTGTGTGTGTATGTGTAAACATTTGTAAGTATAAATAGATGAAGATCTCTTTTTCTGTCTCTGTCTCTGTATAAATATATTTGTAGCTATAAATAGATGAAGATCTCTCTCTGTCTCTGTGTGTGCATGTAAAAATATTTGTTAACTATGAATAGGTTAAAAAGTCTGTCTCTGTCTCTCTGTGTGTATATGTAAACATACTTGTATGTATAAATAAAGGCTGGATGGGTGTGTGTGTGTGATTATATTTCACCTTTCAAGTTGCTGAGTATCTCAGTGTGAAAGAAGCAATATTATAATGAAGAATCAGAAGCATACATGAATAGCCACGATGAAACACCTCCATTAGAAAACACAGCCTGTTGAAAAGTCAATAGAATATTTTTACCTCCAAACAAAGAAGTGACCAAGGAATGCAAGCAATCACAATTTTTGCTCACTTTAAAAAGAGTCAGGAAATGCCAACCTTAAGAAAAAGCAGAGGTAGTTCAGTCTTAGTCTGTTCAGGATGCTATAACAAAATATCATAGACTGGTAGGCTTATGAACAAGAGAAATTTGTTGCTCACAGTCTTAGAGGATGGGAGTCTGAGATCAAGGCATGGCAGATTCAGTGTCTGGTGGGGACCCGCTTCCTGATTCATAGATGGCACCTTCATACTGTGTCCTCACATGGAGGAAGGGGCAAGGGAGCCCTCTGGGGTCCCTTTTATAAGGGAACTATAAAAGGCTCCACCTTCATGGCCTCGTCACCTCCAAAAAGCCCCACCTCTGAACACAATCACCTTTGGGGTTAGGATTTCAACTTAGGAATTTTAAGGGATTTAAACATTGAGGCCATAGCAAGCACCATGCCATTCATTCGCACATCGTGCTAGAGGAATTGATGTTGATCGAGGTCAAATGTTGAAATGATCACAGCTATGGCAGGTTGTGTTTTAGAAATGGACCACACATTCTCTTCTGTCCTATAATGTCTTCTCCAAAGTGACTTCGCCAACCCCATCACAGGGTGGCATATAATTCCCCTCTCCTGGAATCTGGACTGGCATGTAGCAGATCCAGCCAAGGGAAGATGGTGGAAGTGAGTAGAACTGTGTCTTCCAAGTAGATATGTCCATGTCCTAACATCTACAAAGAACCTGTAAATGTGTGCTTATTTGGAAATAGGCTCTTTGCAGATGTAACTAAGAATCTCAAGATGAAATCATCCTGGATTATCTGTTGGAACCCTACATTCAATGACAGATGTCCTTCTAGGAGACAAAAGAGAAGGAGACACAGACATAGAGGCCACGTGGAGATGGAGGCAGAGACTAGAGAGATGCGGCCACAAGCCTAGCGATTCCTGGAACCCCCAAGAGCTGGGAGAGACAGAAAGGATCCTCCCCTGGAACCCATGGAAGGAGTATGGCCTTGAAACCTCTTGATTTCAGACTTCTTGCCACCAGAACTCTGAGAAAATAAAAATCTGTTGTTATAAGTCATTCAATGGGTGGCAATTCATTACAACAGTCCTAAGAAATGAATACAGTGATGCTCTCCTTGCCCCTGGAATATTTGTACCTGGAGCCCTGAGCTACCACATAAAACATCCTAAGTCCATTCTGCTGGGAAACATCCATCCCTCAAGGAGAGATCTTGTGTAAGCTCTCTGATGAGTTGTCCAAATCACAAGTCATCTCAACACAAGGGTTAGAAATAGAATTAAATGAAACTCTCTGATCCCACTACTCCTACTTGTAAAGTCAACCCCAGTCTTTGAGTTTTCCTAGCTGAGAACCGACAGACTCGGACTTCATGTAGCAGAGACATGTCATCTTCCCCATACTCTGTCCAGATTCTCACCCCACAGAATTTGGGTGCATAACTAAATGGTTATTTTAAACCACCAAGTTTAAGGGGGGATTTTGTTGCACAGCAATAGTTACTGCTACAAAGAAAGATGTTGAACAAATCCACAGTAGTGGATACCAGAGGAGAGGTTACTGTATGACAGGCATCAGAATAGACATTATTATGACCATACTGGGCATGGATTATTGAACAAAAATGGGTGAGTAAGAGGGAGTGTTCTAGAGTCATTAAAATGCCCATGTCTTGATCCAAGTGCTGGCTATATGAGCAAGTTTTTGTGCTCTGGAGTTCTATACACTTTAATCCATGTTGGTTATTCTTCAGTTTATCAAACTCAAATGCTCTAGTGCTCTGAGGAGGATGTTCCTCTAAAGCTCATCACAATCATAGCTGGTGTTTTCTTCCCATTGATATGGAGAGAAATAATTGTGTATGTTGAGTTTATTCAAATGTCTGAGAGGGAGGGAAAGCAGCATGGGCTCAGCCTAGCACAAAACAGAAACAAGAGACACAATAGAGTTATCTCCCTACCTTCCCCAGGGCCTATGGAACTTTGAGTCATTGATACAACATGCATCCTTTAAATTTTCAAATGTACCCCTGCATGAAGTCCCCACATATAGTGGTATCACAAAGACTTACAACACACTTATTTATTCCTGCATTCAATTTGATATGGTACGAGTGCAAATTTTAGACAAGCAATCAGTATTAGCTTACTCAAATTAAAATGTTTTTATACCTAGACACCTTAAACTTCAAGAAAGGTTTTATATTTGGTAAACGCAAAATAGAAGATTGATCAATGAATTCTAATATTTTTGGAGCAAAATATACCATGATTATGACTGCTGTTGCTGAAAATTCCAATCTCTTTCATCTACCAATCATCAGGGCAAATACTTTTTTATTTTTTTATTTTTTTATTTATTTTGAGATGGAGTCTCGCTGTGTTGCCCAGGCTGGAGTGCAGTGGGCGATCTCGGCTCACTGCAAGCTCTGCTTCCCAGGTTCATGCCATTCTCCTGCCTCAGCCTCCCGAGTAGCTGGGATTACAGGCACCCACCACCACGCCTGGCTAATTTTTTATATTTTTAGTAGAGATGGGGTTTCAGCATGTTAGCCAGGATGGTCTCAATCTCCTGACCTAGTGATCCACCCGCTTCGGCCTCCCAAAGTGCTGGGATTACAAGCGTGAGCCACCATGTCTGGCCAAGGCAAATACATTTTTAAGTTTTACTTTGGTCATCTATGACAATGGTGTCCAATACCAAGGCCATCAGCCAACGTAGCTATTTAAATTTAAATTGTAATGAACAACTCAGTTCCTCCTGAGAATATAAAATTTTGCAGTTGCTATGGAAAATAGTAAAATAGAAAAAATTAATTTTTTCCTCAAAAAAATTAAACATAGAATTAGTGTATGACCCAGCAATTTCACTTCTGGATGTATACCCAAAAGAATTGAAAGCAGGGATTCAAACATGTTCATGGCAACATTGTTCATAATAGTCAAAGGGTAGAAACAACCATTGACAGATGAATGGACAAACAAATGTGGTATATCCATTCAATGGAATATTATTCAGCCTTAAAAAGAAAAAAGAAATTCTAACACATGCTACAACATGGATTAACCTTGAAAATATTGTACTTATTCTGGCATGATGGCTCATGCCTATAATCCCAGCAATTTGGAAGGCCAAGGCAGGATTGCTTGAGCTCAGGAGTTCTAGACCAGCCTGGGCAATGTGGCAAAACTCTGTCTCTACAAGAAATACGAAAATTAGCTGGGCATGTGGGTGCATGTCTGTGGTCTCAGCTGCTTGGGAGGCTAAGGTGAAAGGATTGATTGAGCCTGGGAGATCGAGGCTGCAGTGGCCCATGATGGCACCACTGCACTCCAGTGTGCATAGCAGAGTGAGACCCTGTCTCAAAGAAAAGAAAAGAAAACATTGTGCTCAAGAAACCAGTCACAATGAAAGAAAAACACCACTATGCACAGCATAAAGACATTTCAGTCAATGACAGATTGCATATACAACGGTGGTCTCATAAGACTATGTCATACTTTTACTGTACCTTTTCTATGCTTAGGTATGTGTTGATACATAATCACTTTACCATTGTGTTACCATTGCCTACTGTATCTAGTTCAGTAAGGTTCCATACAAGTTTGTAGACCAGGAGCAATAGGCTCTACCATATAATGTAGGTGTGTAGCAGGCTGTACCATCTAGGTTTGTGTAAGTGCACTCTCTGATGTTCCCACAAAGACAAAATTGCCTAATGGTACATCTCTCAGGAGGTATTCTCATTGTTAAATGGATGACTGTACCATATGATTTCACTTATATGAGGCACATAAAGCAGTCAAATTCATAGAGACAGAAAGTAGAAAGGTGGTTGCCAAGGGCAGAAGAAAGAAAAGTTTGGGGAGTTAGTGTTTAATGGGGACAGAGTTTGAGTTTGAGAAGACAAAAACAAGTTCTGGAGATGAAGGGTGGTGATAGTTGCATAACAATGTGAATGCACTTAATGTTTGCAGTTTTATGTGCATCACAGCTCTATTCACAATAGCAAAGACATGTAATCTACCTAAGTGTCCATCAGTGGATGACTGGATAAAGAAACTGTGGTACATGTACACCATGGAATACTATGCAACCATAAAAAAGAATGAAATCATGTCTTTTGTAGCAACATGGATGGAACTGGAGGCCATTATCTTAAGGAAAATAACTCAGAAACAGAAAGTCATATACCAATACTGCATATACCCTTATAAGTGGGAGCCAAATAATGTATCCATGTGGACATGGAGAGTGGAATAGTAGACATTGGAGACTTGGAAGGGTGGGAGGGTGGAGAAGGGTGAGGGATGAGAAATTACCTATTGGGTACAAGGTACACTATTCAGGTGATGAATTCACTAAAAGCCCCAACTTTACCCCTACACAATATATCCATGTAAAAAAGCTGCACTTGTACTGACATGGTTTGGCTGTGTCCCCACCCAAATATCATGAACTGTAGCTCCAATAATCCTCCTCCCCATGAGTCATGGGAGAGACCTGGTTGGGTGGACGGGTTTTCTCATGCTGTTCTCATGACAGTGAATAAGTCTCACAAGACCTGATGGTTTTATAAAGGGGAGTTCCCCTGCACAAGCTATCTTGCCTGCCACCATGTAGGACATGCCTTTGTACCTCCTTTGCTTTCCGCCATGATTGTGAGGCCTCCCCTGCAATGTGGAACTGTGAGTCCATTAAACCTCTTTTTTATTAAATAAATTACCCAGTCTTTGGGTATTTCTTCACAGCAATATGAAAATGGACCAACACGTGTACTTTTTAAATTTATACAAAATTTTTTAAATGGTTAAGAGGGTATATTTTGCTATGAATATTTAATCACAATTAAATGATCAAGTTAAAACCCACACATTTGCAGTAGTCACATTTAAATGCTTAATAACCACAGACAACTGGCAATGCCATATTGGATGGCACAGGTGAAAAGCATCCACACTGTGGTGGAAGGTTCCCCTGGACAGAATTGCTCTGCAAGGCCATAGATCAAAATGAGAAGAAAAAAAAGAATATCAAATCATGCCATCATCCTTTTAAGAACAGATGTGCTGGTTAGATCCACATGATTCAGATGACCAGATTGGTGTCTGTTTGGGGACAATACACATCTTTCCCACTTGTAAGGAAGTTTGTTCATAATTAAAGTCACTTTACCCTTTTATGGGGACAGTGGTGTCAGAGTGTGACTAGCAACACCTAAGAGGAAAGTGATTAGTAACATGAAGTCAACCTGTAGGATCAAACATTACATGGGGAGAAAATCACCATCACTATAGTAAACTTTATTTCAAAGCACAGTTCTAGATTTCTAACATTTAATACTTAAGAAAAATAGATCTTTATAATTTCTCAAAACAAGAAGCTGGGATATAAGGTTAGCAAAGATATTAACAATAGCTTCCCAGTTTTCAAAACAATCGAGGTTAAACTGCATTTTCTTGATGCAAAAGGGTTGGTTTGGCATCTGTATTCCAAGTGTGTTCACAGACATATGAAAAAGATAGGCTGGGCGTGGCGGCTCACACCTGTAATCTCAGCACTTTGGGAGGCCAAGGCAGATAACTTGAGTTCAAGAATTCAAGAACAGCCTGGCCAACATAGTGAAACCCTGTCTGTACTAAAAATACAAAATTTAGTTGGGTGTGGTGGCAGGCGCCTGTAATCCCAGATACTCAGGAGGCTGAGGCAGGAGAATCACTTGAAGTTGGGAGGCGGATGATGCAGACAGCCAAGATCACACCACTGCACTCCAGCCTGGGTGACAGAGCAAGACTCCATGTCAAAAACAAACAAATGAACAAACAAAACAAAGAAAAAGGTAACAATTCTCATTCAGTAGAGAAGCTACCTGAAAGACAGACCTTGCCGAAAGCATCTTTCTCCAAAACAAAATTCTTCTATATCCATGTTCCGTATGATTACATGAAATGACATGTTTGGAAACTACTATTTTCTCACTTACTGACTACACTGAAGTTTACTGAAAATGACTACTGATAATCCCACTATAAAAATAAAAGGCAGCCTCAACCTTTAGCAAAATGAAACAAAGGGTTTAAAAAACTATTTTCTTTTTGTTCTTTTGAGCCGTAAAGGGAATTAGTGTAATTGGAGAATGAAAAGTAGCTTATAAGAAAATTCCTCAAGCCACGCAGACAAGAGAGAAGTTAAAAACTAACTCTAACAGCAGCTGTAATCACTTGTTCTTGTTGCATAGGTAAATGCATGAGAGAGATAGAGTATACATAATACATATAATCAATATACTACATACCCATTTCTATTAATATATTGTGATATATTTATACATACATATATGAATGCATGTTTACATGTGTGCATATAACATATAATAGATATACCGCTGACCTTTGAACATGTAGACTAGGGGCACCAACCCCTCAGGTAGTCAAAAATCTGAATAAACTTTTTTTGAGACTGAGTCTTGCTGTTGCCCAGGCTGGAGTACAGTGGCACAATCTCAGCTCACTGCAACATCCACCTCCTGGGTTCAAGCGATTCTCCTGCCTCAGCCTCCCAAGTAGCTGGGATTACAGGTGCGTGCCATCACACCTGGCTAACTTTGTATTTTTAGTAGAGACAGGGATTCACCACATTGGCCAGGCTGGTCCTGACCTCCTGACCTCAGGTTATCCACCCACCTTGGCCTCCCAAAGTGCTGGGATTACAAGTGTGAGCTACTGTGCCTGGCCCTGAATATAACTTTTAACTTCCCCAAAACTAAAATACCGATAGTCTTTTGTTGACTGGAAGCCTTACCAGTAACATAAACAGTGGATTCACACATATTTTATGTGCTACATGTACAGTCTACTGTGTTCTTACACCAAAGTAAGCCAGAGAAAAGAAAATGTCATTAAGAAAATCATGAGGAAGAGAAAATATCTTTACTGTTCATTAAGTGGAACTGGATTATCATAAAGGTCTTCATCTTCATCATCTCCAAATTGAGAAGGTAGAAGAGGAGGGGCTTGTTTTGCTGTCTTCAGGGCTGGTAGAGGCTGAAGACAGACAATCAATCAGTTTAAGTTGATGCACACAGTTCTAACGCATGTTGTGTTCAAGGATCTACTGTAATACGTGTATTTCTTATAATATATTATGATATATATGCACACATATATGTGCATATAGGTATATGTGTATCTTTACCCTATATAATCTTCACCATCTATATCTTCACCATGATCACAGTGAGCAGGCTCATTCATATCTGAAAGTCAGAGTAGCAAGTTCAATGGTCAGAGACATAGGGACAATTGTCAGACATGGGGACGACTGCTGCCCAGTGAAGCAAGCACTGAACACTGCCTTCCATGAACCGTCTGCTCTGCAGATGAGATCCTTCTAGTGTACAATGAGAAGGCTCTAACATGGAATCTCGTGATTCCATGTGTGGTCATCAGACAAGTCAACATCAGCAGCCCAAAGACCTTGTGAGAAACTCACAACCTCTGCTGAGTCAGGATATGCATTTTAACAAAACCACTATGTGAGCTTTGTGCACATTCAAGTTAAAGACTCTGTGGACTGAATGAACTCCAATCTTCTTAGACTGTAAACTCAGATGGTTCTCTGTAAATGCTGTAAAATTAAGTGGAGACTCCCAGCTTGGTGAGGACAATGTCCATGCAATATCTGCTGTGTTTTGGCGGTTGCCGATGAGTCAAGGACATCCCAGGGATGGTGGTCCCTCCAATGTCGGCTGCTATCAGCCATTCTAAATGCTGTCCCAAGTAATAAAAACTGTTGTGTTCTCATCTCACTTGATACTAGAAGTCTCCTTTTGGCTAATTTGCAATTTGTCCACAATAGCAGAAAGTCTTTAACTAAGTTCTTTTAAATTAGAGTTTTACAGATAGAGGAGGAAAAACAAAGACCAGATGATCATTTTCAACACTTCTCCAGGTTGAGAAGGGTAATTTCATACAATTCAAAAGAAAACCACAAAAAAGCACTAAGAATTCCTTTATTTGAAGGGATTATCAATACCCTCCCTGGTATGATAAAAAACCCCTGCTTGTTGATCTCTACATGGCCAATTAATATTTGTAAAAATTTAAGTGAATAGAATAAATTTCAGATACATTTATTTCCTAATCTAAAATTCTCACATTTTATGACTTATTTCACAAAATGGTTACAATAAAGTAATATGCCATGCAGAGTATTATATGAATGTTCGTCATTATGATTTTTTTTTTTTTTTTTTTTGAGACAAAGTCTCGCTCTGTCGCCCAGGCTGGAGTGCTGTGGCTGGATCTCAGCTCACTGCAAGCTCCGCCTCCCGGGTTCATGCCATTCTCCTGCCTCAGCCTCCCGAGTAGCTGGGACTACAGGCGCCGCCACCTCGCCCGGCTAGTTTTTTGTAGCTTTTAGTAGAGACGGGGTTTCACCGTGTTAGCCAGGATGGTCTCGATCTCCTGACCTCGTGATCCGCCCGTCTCGGCCTCCCAAAGTGCTGGGATTACAGGCTTGAGCCACCGCGCCCGGCCATGATTTTTTTAAAAAAGAAATGAGATCATGAATGCTTTGATATTCTACAGGAAGATTTTAAAATCTCATACAGGGGCAGTGAGTTTCGTAAAAACAGTCAGCATTTTTCAAAGATGCAAGATAAGCAATCCATTGTGTATTAATAAACAGCAGGCAACATGACCATACTCATGCTCACATCTTACTCCTTAAAAGACATACCTTGAAATATTAATGCACCTAAATTGAATCTTCTGGGAGGCATTGGGTCTGGATTTCTTTTCTTTTTTCTTTAACTTTGAAGTACCTATTGTGGTAATGAGAACTTTGTATCAAGGGGCTTTCAACCTCTTCACAGTGCAATTTTTAGATTTACTTGAATTCTCTATTCTCTTTAACCCTTATCCTCTGTTGATAAACAAAAAGAGAGAAAGAGAGAGAGACAGAGAAAGGAAGGAGGATAAAAGGAGGAAAGGAAGGAAGGAAGGAAGGAAGGAAGGAAGGAAGGAAGGAAGGAAGGAAGGAAGGAAGGAAGGAAGGAAGGAAGGAAGAAGGAAGGAAGGCACAGACAGGGAGAGAGGGAGGGAGGGAGAGAGGGAGGGAGGGGGGGAGCAAGGAAGGAAGGAAGGAAGGGAGGGAGGGAGGAAGGAAGACTCTCTTTCAATACAATGGTCATTATTTATTTGTTTAAATCAGATCATTGCTTTAGTCTAAAATAAGAAGGCTAAGATTTTAAATACGAAACCAAGGGCAATTGTGTTAATGGTCTATTTCTTTCTTTGATGAGTATCTTGTTAAACTTTTCCTGAGACTAGGAAACAGGCAGACCTTTGCTCTGTATGATTCTAAAATACTACTTTGACAACATCACCTCCCAGCTCAAAGCCTCAGATAATTTCTTCTTACCTACTCTCTCTGTCTCTCTCCCTTTCATAGCTCTCAGCCAAGGCCAAGTAGCCATTTCCCTCACATGCTGGAGCCAGTCAATCTTTCTGGTCTTATGCCCTCTAGTGTTCTAGCTGGAGAAGGCAAAACATATAACTCGACATCTACACATCAGAACTCTAAATGCCTTGCAGCAATTACAGATCTAAGTAAAAATAGCAATTGAATTGCTTGGATTGTAAAGGGAGGATGAAACAATTTTAAGTAGTTATTCTAATAATCTGCTGACATCCCTATATAAACTATGACAGAAGAAGACTGCCAAACTGGTTGGAATAAAATGGGAATTAGACATGAAACTGCAAGAAAAACAAAGTAGTGTCTTTTTTTCTTTTTTTAAATTTTTAAATTTCTAAAATTGACATATAAAAATTGCATCTGTTTATGGGGTGATAGTGATGTTTTGATTCTTATGTTGTACAGTGATCATATCAGGTATATCCATCATCTCATTTATCATTTCTTTGTATTGGGAATATTCCTTCTAGTTATTTCAAGCTACTTAACATATTATTGTGAACCATAGTCATCCCACAGTGGTATAGAACAGCAGTTCAAAACCTTTCTGGCACAGGGACTGGTTTCATGGAAGACAATTTTTCCACAGACCAAGGGGTTGAGGGGTTGGGGTGGACAGCGGGGATGGGAGAGAAGTTTGGGGATTGATAGTTTGGGGATTCAAGCACATTACATTTGTGGTGCTCTTTATTTTTACTATTATTACTATTATTATAACATATATTATTATATATTATATAATATGTATTAGTAATAATATATATTTTATTAGTAATAGTAATAGTAATATATATTAATATTATATATTATATATATATAATAATATATATTATTACTATTACTATTACTATTATTACTACTATATATAATAAAATAATTGTACAACTCAGCATCATGTGGAATCAGTGGGAGCCTGAGCTTGTTTTCCTGCAACTAGATGGTCCCATCTGGAGGTGATGGGAGACAGTGACAGATCATCAGGCATTAGATTCTCATGAGGAGTGTGCAACCTAGATCCCTCGCATGTGCAGTTCACAATATGGTTCACATTCCTATGAGACTCTAATGTAGTCACTGATCTTACAGGAGGCGGATCTCAGGCAGTAATGTGAGCAATGGGGAGTGGCTGTAAAGACAGATAAAGCGTTACTGGCTACTGTGTGGCCTGTTCCTGACTCCTGGTATAGAACACTGGAACTTACTCATTGTATCTAACTGTAGTTTTGTATCCTTTATCCAATCTCTCTCTATATTTCTTTAGGTAGCTGCTTTGGGCCAACATCACTGATGCCCATTTTCTTTAAAACCTCAAGCAGAATGTCTCCTGCCAGCCTGAACATCAAGAACAAGACATTCTCGAGGGTTTTTTTGTTTCGGTTTTTGTTGTTGGTTGTTGTTTTAACAAATTAAACCCAAACCCTGGACAGTGTGTCTAGGAATTTATGGCTTTCTTAAGCTGTGTGCACCATTCTTACATTATTCTCATTCCATTGTGTTTTGATTTAAGTTTTAAAACTGGTATGTGGCCGGGCGCGGTGGCTCAAGCCTGTAATCTCAGCAGTTTGGGAGGCCGAGGCGGGCGGATCACGAGGTCAGGAGATCGAGACCATCCTGGCTAACACAGTGAAACCCCGTCTCTACTAAAAAAATACAAAAAACTAGCCGGGCGAGGTGGCGGGCGCCTGTAGTCCCAGCTACTCGGGAGGCTGAGGCAGGAGAATGGCGTGAACCCGGGAGGCGGAGCTTGCAGTGAGCTGAGATCCGGCCACTGCGCTCCAGCCTGGGCGACAGAGCGAGACTCCGTCTCAACAACAACAAAAAAAAAAACAAAAAAAAAACAAAAACAAAAAAACTGGTGTGTGTTGAACGATAATACAAGGAAAGCAATCTTTTTTTTTTTTTTTTTTTTTTTTTGAGACAGGATCTCACTTTGTCACCCAGGCTTGAGTGCAGTGGTGTGATCATGGCTCACTGCAGCCTTGACCTCCTGGGTTCAGGTGATTCTCCCACCTCAGCCTCCTGAGTAGCTGGGATCACAGGTGTGCACCACCATGCCCAGCTTCAAGGAGGGCAATTTCCAGAAGGGCAGGCTTTGCCAAATGGTTTTACCTCTGGCACCAGACTTTGGAAAGGAATTGTCTTGAGAAAGTCCAAGGTCTTAGAGAGGGGAACAGAGAATGAACAGAGTTGCTTCTATCACAGATAGAGCTTAGCAAAGAAGCCAGGAGAGTCACTGGCCCCAGATCCTGAGTGACCAAGTCTTCATAGCAGATTCATCACCTTCTAAGTCTCTGTCCTCTCTGAAAAGTATAACTATGGAGGGGTAGGAGTTATTTCAGCTGGGACCATGGTACAGAGGTTGTGTTATATACAGAGCTCCTATTCATTAGAAATAACACTGACGGGAAAAGGGAACACTTCTACACTGCAGATGGGAACGTAAACTAGTACAACTAGTATGGAAAATAGGATGAACAGTCCTTAAAGAACTAAAAGTAGATCTACCATTAGATGCACCAGTCCTACTCCTGGGTATTTACCCAATGGAAAATAAGTCATTATATGCAAAAGACACATGGACACACATGTTTATAGCAGCAAAATTTGCAATAGGGAACCAACCTAAGTGCCCATCAACCAATGAGTGGATAGACAAAATGTGGTACATATACACCATGGAATACTACTCAGCCATAAAAAGGAATGAAATAATGTCTTTTGCAGCAACTTGGATGGAGCTAGAAGCCATTATTCTAAGTAAAGTAGCTCAGGAATAGGAAAACCAAGCATTGATATGTTCTCACTTATAAGTGGGAGCTAAGCTATGAGGATGTAAGGGCATAAGAATGATAAAATGATCTTCAAGGACTCGGGGGAAGAGTGGGGGTGGGGTGAGGGATAAAAGACTACATGTTGGGTACAGTGTACACTGCTCAGGTGACAGGTGCACCGAAAATCCCAGAAATCACCACTAAAGAATGTATCCATGTAACCAAACACCACCTGTACCCCAACAATGATTGAAATGAAAAAAAAAAAAGAGAAAAAAAACTATACTGACATACTAGCAGATGAACTGTTTACAGATGAAATGATATCATGCCCGGGCTTTGCTTCAAATACTACAATGCTGGAAATTGTCAGAAGTGAGAGAGTCTAGGGGAAAAACAATGATAATGATAAGATGCCCAAGAAATGGCTAATCACTAAAACTGGGTGATTCATGGGATCTCATCATATTATTAGCTCTAATTTCATGTATATACAATAGTCTATAATTTAAAAAAATATATAAATTATCTCTTTTTTGCAGAAAAACACTCCAACCAACCTGGCCAGAAACTCTGAATAAAGTTGGAAAAAAATCACATTCAGTAATGATGGATCACAGTTCTCTCACTCATATTATTTCCAATATGGGTTATTATTATTATTATTTTAATCGGCAATAAATATATTTGTGAATAATGACATTTATTTTGCATTCTGTGTGCTTCCTTTAGGCTATATTTTATAACAGTTTTTACAGCAATTAATGCTTATTCCTTGCCACACCGTTTTTTTCAAAAATAATAATAGCATTTTACCCCTCCTACCAGCAATGATTGGAATGTCTCACTTTACTCCCCAGCTCATAGAGAGCAAGTTTGCTTTTCGTTTTTGTGATCACTATAGAGTTGCAGTGTTTTCAGTTTTAAATAATTTTATTTCCTTTACTGTAAAATATTTTTTCTCCCTTGTCACACTGAGCCTTTTTTTTTTTTTTTTTTTTTTTTTTTTTTTTTTTTTTTTTGGAGATGGAGTTTCACTCTTGTCACTCAGGCTGGAGTGTGGTGGCATGATCTTGACTCACTGCAACCTCTGCCTCCCAGGTTCAAACGATTCTTCTGCCTCAGCCTCCTGAGTAGCTGGGATTACAGGTGCCCACCACCATGCCTGGCTAATTTTTGTATTTTTTAGTAGAGATGGGGTTTCACCATATTGGTCAGGCTGGTCTCGAACTCCTGACTTCAGGTGATCCGCCTGCCTCGGCCTCCCAAAATGCTGAGATTACAGGCATAAGTCACCACACCTGGCCCATATTGCACTTTTGTTTGTTTGTGTTTTTTCCAGGTGATCTTCCTGTAATAAAGGTATTACCCATATCTACCAGTCACATTTTTTCCAACAGCCTTTCCAAACCAATTTCCTCTTGAATTTTATTTTCTTTGTATATTTTAGATACATTGTGGCCATAATTACCTAACAAGCTTACGAAATCTCTTCTCTTTCACCAATTAAATTAGATCAGGGCTGATTACGGTCATGAAGGAAGATATTTAGAATCAATATCTTCAAACAAAAACCTATCAGCTACACTTCACAGTTAATTCTATTTCCTTAGGATTTTAACAACTGAAAAGAGAAACTCATCCAAAAATTCCACATTCCTGGCTTGCCTTAGCAAGGTGCATGCCCAGGCTTACAGAGATCCAAGAAATGTCCAAAAGAGCTTACCTCTGTTCTACATTGGACTATATTAAAGTCATGCACTCTGAATTGGCTTTGCTTTCAAACCAGGCATAGGAAACCAGCCAAGGCATATGACCATCACCCAAGATTATATTTATTCATTTCTTAGCCTGACTGTATTGCTTTTCTCTCCTTCTCAATCCTTTTTATTTTCCTCTTGTTGATTTTTGTTTTTATTTTTTTTGTTTTTTTTTTTTTTTGTGGAAAAAGGTAAAGTACTCTATAAACAATCATCTGATCCAATTCTGCTTTGTTTTTATTTTTAAAAGTACAGCTTACTGTAATTTTGTTGTTCATCTTGAAGACAGAATGTTTTAAATATACTGCTACTTACACATGTATCTGGTAGTAATCAATAGCACTATTTAGCAGGTTTTAAAGTAAATATAACGGGTAGAATGTTGTTGTGCCACCCCGCACTTGGATTACTTCCAATCGTTTACTATTACAGACAGTGCTACACTGACTGTCCTTTCATATAGAACTTGATGTAAACATTCAAAAGCCTTAAGGTATAGGCATAGAAAATTCACTAGATATTGCTCAATTATTCCCCAATGGGTCATGCGAATTTTTGCTTCTCTCAGCAATGTAAGACAGAGAATTTTCTTCAAATCTTAACCAGCACTTTATAGTTTATGCAACACAGAGGTTTTTCATCCTTCATTTGGATATTTTCTAGGTGGCATTGGTGTGTGTGCTCCTCCTGCATACAACATATTTCTGAGGAATTTGAATTCAACTTGTCAACCTTTGCTTTTGAATAGGTGAATACAATACATATGAACACACACATACATGCAAACACATACCACATGCAAACACACAGACAGACACACACACATACAGCCATGTGCTAATTATTCATTATTTAATAATTTTTTTTTTTTTTTTTTTTTTTTTTTTTTTTTTTTTTTTTTTGGAAACAGAGTCCCGCTCTGTCACCCAGGCTGGAGTGCAGCAGTCGGATCTCAACTCACTGCAAGCTCTGCTTCCCGGGTTTATGCCATTCTCCTGCCTCAGCCTCCCAAGTAGCTGGGACTACAGGCACCCACCACCTCGCCCGGCTAGTTTTTTGTATTTTTTTAGTAGAGACGGGGTTTCACCGTGTTAGCCAGGATGATCTCGATCTTCTGACCTCGTGATCCGCCCGTCTCGGCCTCCCAAAGTGCTGGGATTACAGGTTTGAGCCACCGCGCCCGGCCACTTTGAATAATTTCTAACAATTATTTTTATTTTGTGTTTTTTACTCTCTTTTTGCTTCTCCTTTTCTTCCTACTACTCTTCTTTCTTTTGGATTAATTTTTTGTTGTTGTTTTTTTCTTGCTTGCTTCTTTGGAATCTATATGTTTTATTTTTATTCTTTTGGCAGTTACCATTACATTTTATTGTAAATATTGAATGGATATTATTTTAATATCATGTAAATGAATTATTTCTAGAATACTCTTGACTATTATGGATCTCTTATGATAACTAACGAATGATGGAGCTCTCTATTGTTCTTACAACTCAAAAGGTGGCCCATTCTGTATTTGAAACTTTATTAAATTCTAAGGTATATTTTATAAACTTACAGACATGTCATTGTTTCTCATATTCTTCTCTCCATATGGAGAATTCCACAGTTATATGAAATTACAGAAATTTGTCTTTTCTGTAAGTTATATATTCAAATAATTTAGTCTTTTAATAAAGGTCATGTTAGGTTCCTATATATACATATATTATATATATACATAAATGAATCTTTATTTTGTCTTAATCTCCAGTTTCACCACATAATCTCTACATGTGAATTTACCTATTTGAAAACTGCTGAATACTTTTAAAAATTGACATATAATAATTGTACATGTTTCTGGGCCACACGGTGGTGTTTTGAGTCTTAGTCTAGAATAATTAGCAAATCCATCCCCTCAAACTTTACTGATCGTTCTTTGTGTTGCAAACATCCTTCTAACTATTTAGAATTACATCATATATGATTGTTAACTATAGTCACCCTGCCGTGGTATAGAACACAAGAACTTATTCCTCTTATCTGGCTGTAGTTTTGTATTCTTCAACAAATCTCTCCCAATTCCCTTCGTCCCGCTAACATTCCCGGCCTCACTATCCTCTCTTCTACTTTCCGCTTCTATTAGAGCGACCCTTTTTCGCTTCCACATGTGAGTGCGAACACGCAGTGCTTAAACTTTTGTTTCTGACTCATTTCACTTTTAATCTGAATTTTGGACCTTTCTTCAATTCTAGAAGATTATCAGTAATTATCTTTCTAAACATTGCCTTGTGACATTCATTTCACTGTTTTGGAAGTTTCAAATATTTATATAGATCATGGAAACTCAATCTCTTCACCATTTCTTGAATTCACTGTTTCATATTTTAACTTCTGGGTCTTTTTTGTGGTATCCTTTGATTCTCTTTCTTAGGAATATCTTCTAATTCACTATTTCTTGCTTCAGTTATATCTGATGTAGAATTTATTTTGAATATATATATGGTTGTATATAAATAACTGCATTTTTACTTCACAAGAGTTTCCATAACCATCAGTTCTGCTTAATTTAATCAAGTTTTGATTTCATATATATATTTTTAGTGGATAACACTTCTCTATTATTATTATTTTGTCTTTATTTTTTTGAGATGGAGTCTTGCTCTGTCACCCAGGCTGGAGTGCAGTGGTGCAATCTCGGCTCACTGCAACCTTCACCTCCCAGGTTCAAGCAATTCTCGTGCCTCAGCCTCCTGAGTACCTGGGATTACAGGCATCTGCCACCACACCCAACTAATTTTTGCACTTTTAGTAGAGACGGGATTTCACTGTGTTGGCCAGGCTGGCCTCGAACTCCTGACCCCAGGTGATCTGTCTGCCTCTGCCTCCCAAAATGCTGTTCTTTGTTATTTTGACTATCATAAATATACTTAAGGACTTCTTCAATATTTTTAATAAGAAGATACCTTTTCCTTGAGTTATTTTAGGTCTTAACACTGATTTTTGATGCTGTCATTCCTAGAATTATATTTATTTAGAGATTTTGCATTTTTTATTCACTGTTTTGTGTTGATGGGGAGTATAAAAACAGCTAAATGAGAGATTATTAAACTGAAATGGTTCTGATGCACTGGGTTCTATGGAAGCAAACCAAAAGCTTTCATCCTTCATTTGGAAATTTTCTAGGTCAGATGTGGATTTAGACGTTTCTTTTCATAATTTGTCGGATGTAGATTTATATATTTGTTATAATTGTTCATTTCCTCTAAGTGGCTAATTTATAGGAAAACAAAACTTTAGCTCAGTCAGTCATAAATGGCCAACTGAGCACTGGTTATATTGTCTCGAACTTTCTACAAAGATAGTCCAAATAAGGTCACTGCTTCAGCTTTAACCAATCACATTTTTGTTAATGCTCCACTCCTGCCTTCATCCTATAACAGCCTCTTTCATCCTTCTTCAGCTGAGCCCCAAACCACTTCCCATGTGAAGGTGCCAGAGTGATGAATCCCTGTAAAAAACTCAAATAAATGTTTTAAAATATGAATGAGCCAAGGTGCGTCTCCGAACAGTTTGGCTGCGGTTTGAGATTGCTTTTTTTTAATTGGTTGACTTGCTCTCTGTCTCTCTGAGACTTTGTATTCCCCATCTCCATGCTTGCCTAATGTGGTTGCCCCTGCCCACCCACCCCAGGTCGAAAAACAGGTCTTTTTTTGTAATTTTTATTTTAGTTTCAGGGGTTCATGTGCAGGTTTCTTAGGTAAATTGCGTGTCATAGGGGCTTGGTGTACAGATTATTTCATGACCCAAGTAATAAGTATAGTACTCAATAGGCAGTTTTTTATCCTTACCCTCTTCCCTCCCTACACCCTCAAGTAGTCCCCAGCATCTGTTGTTCCCCTCTTTTTTTCCATATGTACTCAATGTTTAGCTTCCACTTATAAGTGGGAACATGTAGTATTTGGTTTTCTGTTCCTGCATTAGTTCTCTTAGGATAATGGCCTCCAGCTCCATGGACGGTGTTGCAAAGGACACGATAGCAAAGACATGGAATCAACCTAGATGCCCATCAAAGGTGGATTGGATAAAGAAAATGTGGTGCACATACACCATGGAATACCACACAGCCATAAAAAAAGAGTGAAAACCACATCTTGTAATGACATCGCAGTTGCAATGTCTCACTTTCAGCCTTCCACACAGCACACTTTTCTTTGAGTCCTCATTGTGAAGCCGGTCTTTTATTGTCCCCTCTGTGTAGCATCACGTCATGCTTAAAATTGTAGCACCTGTGCAGCTCAAAAAAAAAGGGTTTGCCTCCTTTTTCAAAATTATTATTTTTGAGGTGAAACTCAGTCATCAAATTAAATATTTTAAAGTGTATAGTTCAGTGACATTTAGAACATTCACAATGTTGCACAATCACCTCTGTCTAGTTCCAAAATATTTTTATCACCCCAAAAGAAAACCCTGAGCCCATTAAGTAGCCACTTCCCAATAACCCCTCCCTCAGCCCCTGTACACTATATTATAATAATATAGTATAATATCATATAAATTTGACTATATTGTTTACTGCTGATATTTTGACAGGCAATTATCCAGGCAACCACCAAACCTCTTTCTGACTGTATGAATTGACCTATTCTGGAGAGTTTTTATAAGAGGAATCATGTAATATCTGACCTTTTCTCTCTAGCTTCCTTCACTTACAATGAAACAATGTTTTCAAGCTATTTTCACATCAAACTCTTTTTTGATTTTTTTGCCCCCTTTCTCAAGGTTGTGAGAACCGTTTTCATCATGGATATTGGTTTTACACTGCATCCTGGCTGTTTTCCCTATTTGTCCTGAAAGACGTTTAGAACTTAGCCACGACATCAACAGACCTCTAGCCCCCTCTACCTGTCTTCTGATCCAAAGTCAAGAAAGCCCAGGGCATCCAACCAACTCTCTAATATGCCCTTCTTCCTTTCTTTGCTTTTCTTTTTTTTTTTTTTTTTTTTTTTTTTTTTGAGTATATTTTTTCTATTCTGGCTAAGTCTTCTTAATGGAATCTTCTACATTTTATTAGTCTTGCTTTGTGTCTTGTGTGGTGGTGGGGAGTAAGTCAGTGCTTATACTGCTGTGCCATCTTGTTCAGAATACTCTCTTGTATATCATTATTAGCATTAAAAGCAGCCAGAGGGCCAGGTGCAGTGGTTCACGCTTGTAATCCCAGCACTTTAGGAGGCAGAGGCTAGAGAATTGCTTGAAGCCAGGAGTTCGAGACCAGCCTGGACTACAAAATGAGATCCCATCGCTACAAAAATAATAATAATTATTATATTTATTTATTTATTTATTTATTTATTTATTTATTTAAAAAATTAACTGGCATGGTTGTGTGAACCTATAGTCCTAGCTACTTGGGAGGTTGAAGTGGGAGGATTGCTTGAGCCTGGAAGTTTGAGGGTACAGTGAGCTATCATGACACTGCACTCCAGCCTGAGCAACAGAGAGAGACCCTGACTCAAAAAAAAAGAAAAAGTAGCAAGATGTCGCCTAATAGAACAGCTAAAATACACTGTTCATCTGTAAAAGCCAAAAGTATAGATGTGCATTCATCTCTGCATCTCTTGTATATAGTGCAGATCTAGTACATGCAAACATCAACAAGATCAACAAGAACTGCTCACTAACAAACAAACACATTTCAAGCAAACAATTCAAAAAATCTCCTAGAGACATAAAGAATTGCAGAGGACATTATTTCATGTTACAAAATCCTATGCTCTTCTGCACTCCAGAATCCTTTTATCCTTCTTCGCTTTTTCTCTTTTGTGCATTTATCACCTTCTAGCATATGGTAGTCAATCATTTAATATATCTACTTTTATTCTTTCTTATTAAATTCAGAAGTTAATGTTGAGTGATGAGATTTTTGTCTTTTTACTTTATTCTTTTATCTTTAGTGCCTGTATAATTGCCTGTCAAAATATTAACATTTAACAATATAGTCAAATTTATACTATATTATACTATATTATTATAATATGGTATACATAGCATATACTAAATAATAATATATTATAGTATATATAATATATATTACGTATACTATCATATTATATATATGCTATATAACATATAGTATATATATTATATAGTGTGTATATATATCTCTAGCCTCTGCCTCCCAAAGTGCTGGGATTACAAGCATAATCATATTATTACTAAATAATAATATATTATATAGTATATGCTATATATACTGTATGGCATATATAGCATAATATATAATACTATATATTATAATATAGCATATCATTTTTGTGAAGACAGGGTTTTGCCATAGTATGGTATATATAGCATATACTATAATAATATAGTACAGTATATGCTATATATACTGTATATTATGTTATATTATACTATATATTATTACATATTATAATATACAATATATTATATATTATATTATCAAATATATACTATATACTATATTATAATAATATAGTATATAGTATGCATTATACTAATGATGTGTGATGAGATTTTTGTCTTTCTAGTTTATTCTTTTACCTTTAGTACGTAGATAATTGCCCGTCAAGATATCAGCTTTTAACAATATAGTTGAATTTACATTATATTATATTATACTATATTATTATATATGGTGTTATGTTGTATTATGCTATTGTGCTGTATTACATTTGACTATAATATACTTATATTATTACAGTCTCTTATATTTTACTCAAACTTACCTATTTTTCATCACTCTGCCCTCATCACCTACATTTAAGGGTTCAGATACGTATCTGCATCTCCCACTTTTGTCCATCTTCCTTTTCATAAAGTTTTCAAGAACTTCTTAGTTTTTAACTTACAAAGTCATTTGTGACACATATATTGCTTAATTTTATTATAATGCTTTCAGTTAAAAGATTAATTAAGTTTCTGGCTGTGTACCAGAAAGTAAAACTCAAAGTCTCTTAAGTGGTTATCGAAGACAAGTGATGCTGATTATAGTTAACTGCCCCCATAACCTGCTGACGTGGCCAGGCCATAGCAACCAGGTAAGAGCCACAGTTCACAAGTGACCTGTCGGCCTCACTGATCAGAGAAGCTAAATAAGAAGAAAGTGTGTCTGACCTTCCTCCAGTCTCGAGTTGAGCAGGTCACTGGGTTCAGATCTTATAACTCATTATTCCTCTCCATAAAATGCTTTCCTTCCTCCTGCGAAATGACCACTGGGCTTCCACCATGACAATTAGGAGCTCAGGAAGGCTGATAAATACAATAAAATGAACAGAGTGGCCTTATGCTCAAATGCCTGCAGCCTCAGTTTACACACAGCACATAGTAAGAAGTCTCCCAGCCAGTTTAGTCTTCTTCATGTTGGGGATTTTCATAAACCAGAATGGCAAGAAGAGACGTGACTTCTCAGATGGACAAGTGAAAACTCTTACTTCTCATCATAGGCCAAAGCGCAGAAATTTGAAATGTGAGACCATGGGGGCAGGAAATAATTCATCAACTAATTTTTCAGTGTAGACAAAATGGGTCGATTTGGGGAAAAGGGATGCCTGCTTAAAAAACGTGCATCCACAATAAAGAGAAAAATATGGTCTATAACTTTTAAGACACCGATTTATACTCCACTTGGGTATGAGAACACTGTAGGGTTAAACCTCTCTTATTCATTTTGGATTTAAAAGCACATTATTTGTAAACAGACTTCCAGAATTTAATCTGAAAGTGGTCACTTCATCACTGGGGGCACTGAATTCATATTCTTTCCGTATATTCAAATATGCTGAACCTCAGAAAACAGCTAAAGCAGTGATTCTCATTCATATTGGAGATTACGCCACAAGGGAACAGGGCAATATCTAAAGATACTTTTGGTTGTTACAACTTGGAGGCTGCTACTGGCATCTAGTGGATAAGTGCCAGAGATGCTGAAAAACACTCTTCACAGGACGGCCCCTACAGCGAAGCAGTATGCCTCCCAAAATTCAATAGTGCCAAGGTTGAGAAAACCTGATTTAAATGTTCCCGGGAAGCAGTTCACTAGCTTTGCATATAAGATATCAAAGGAACAACTTCATTTTCTCCGTAGTTAATTAATGATAGGTTTATAGCCATCTCATGTCAATATCCACCCTCTAGTTTATATTCCTAATGCTTAATTCTACTTTCCTTCATATTATTTTTATTGTTTTGGATTGCATACAGCTACCACTTTATATGTTTCCTGTATCATCCTTGATCTTTCTTCTTATATTTGTAGGTTTGAAGCTCATCAAATCCATATTTGTAACACCTTTCATGGTCTTCACATTTCATGTAAAGAAATTTCCTCACCTTTAATTTCCAACATCATTGTGTTTTTTTTGCTGACTGCTCCAGTTCAAACTCCCACGACTTGGCTGCGGGTCTCACACAACAGAGTTTATGAAGAAATCTATTCCTGGAATGTAGATACTTATATTTCTTGAATCATCAAACTGGAATAAATATGCAGTCATGAAGCAGACTAGATCAAAGGAACACAAGAATTGCTGCTTGAAGGCTGTCACTGTTCCTCCTTTCAACACTGCTGGTGTTCCCGCCAAGTTTAAATTCACCAGGGTCCAAGAACTAAATAATAAACTTACATGCTGGTAGCCAATTTTCATCTGCAGTCTACAAATACACTCTGAAATATGGGATGAAGGGTAATGTGCCCACCTCTGTGGTTCATCTTTTGATAAGCAGCTCTTTTGAATTAAGGCCTTATCATGTTGACACAGGACAGACATGTCCTGAAATACATAGAAGGAATTCATAACTGAGCTACTGGGAAAATCCATCCCTACTTTGGCTCAGATGAGATCAGTAGCAAACTTCCTTTATAGACTGAGCTCAAAACTTCAGGATGATATACAAAACCACAGGCAGAAGAATCGTCAGTTTGCAGTGCCTCACTCACGGTTCTTACTAACCCATCATATTAAAGCAGATGTATTCTCTCCTGAAAATGTAGATTGCAACACAGGCAGCATGTGGCTACCTCCAATCAGCAGGGGGTACTTCAAGCACAGGCAGGGATCCCTATTGTCTGTTGCAGACATATTTTTACACTTGATTATACTCCACGGAAGACCAATTTATACATCCCGGCCCCACTATTCATGGATTTCATTGTGAATTCATAGAATGTTTTGCTTAGGAAAGCCCTCAGAATCATAATATACATAGAAGAGTATTCTGGGTTAAAGAACCTGCCCTCAATCCCTCCCCAGGTAATAACAGCGTCTGGATGTGAAATCTTCTGATTCTATTGGAACACAATGCTGTTTCTTCTCCACTCCTGTCTCCGAAGATATAAACTCCTTGATAACACAGTTCAGAACATAAATGTAGGTGTATTTCATTGTAGTTACCACAGAATTAGGTATTTGTCAGCTGCACAATAAATACTTGTCAGACTAGAATCAAGGGTAAGAGTCAGCTTCAGACGTTCTGCAGTTCTGCAGAGGGGCAATGTATTCACTCTCATGCTGACTGCATCATGCACCGATTCAAGACCAGGATTCTTGTCTTTACACAGATCTATGACCAGATGCTTTGAGGAAGCAACTAAAGGCAACCCAATGTCTAGGCAGTTGAGCCTGGACTCATAACTCAAAACAGAACAGCAGCAGGAAGAGATATTAGCATCTTCCGCATTTGAGAATTTTCCCACCAAGAATGTCTTAGTTCATTCCAGCTGCTATCGCAAAATAGCACAGATTGAGCTGCTTCTAAACAACAGACATTTATTGCTTGCAGTTCTGAAAGCTGGAAGTTCAAGATCAAGGCGTGGCAGATTCAGTGGGGAAGATTTGCTTCTTGATTTAGATGACGTTTTCTGCCTGTGTTCTCACACGCTGAAAACAAAGAACTGTGTTCTCTTTTCCTCCTCAAGGAGCACTGTGCTATCATATATATGATAGGCTTTTGTTTATAGTTCTTGACTCATAGCTCCCATAGCCTATGTTATAATGTTGGGGCGCTTTAAGTCTCAGAAGACAGAATCTCTCTCCCTGAACTTCTCCTGCCTTACTTTCACCAACCCAAGGCAGGACACTATTTTTACCTTGGGTTTCTTTTCTTTACTTTTCTTTCTTTTTTTCTTTTTCTTTTTCTTTTTTTTTTTTTTTTTTGTTTTTTTCCTTTTGAGACACAGTCTCATTCTGTAGCCCAGGCTGGAGTACATTGGCACAATCATGGCTCACTGCAGCCTCCACCTCCTGGGCTCAAGCAATCCTCCTACCTCAGCCTCCCAAGTAGTTGGGACTACAGGCATACACCACCATTCCCAGCTAATTTTTATAATTTTTGTAGAGGCAGGGTTTTGCCGTCTTGCTCAGGCTGGTCTCAAACTCAAGGCTAAAGTGATCTGCTCACCTCCGTCTCCCAAAATGCTGGGATGAAGGGCATGAGACGCAGCACGAGGCCCTTCTCCGGATTTCTGATTGTGGGTCAAAAGACTCTCGTTTCAGAAGGGGTCCTGCCGCACACCCGAGAGGAGGGAATGCTGTAGAGACACAGCAAGAAGAACTGGAACAGACAGACGTTGCTGGGTTCCCCCACTCAGTCTATTAGTGTCAAATCATAACCCTTCTGTCCAATCACATTCCTACATGGTTGTCAATCATGCCTAACCAATGAAGTCCCCATAAAAACCCAAAAAGACTGAGTTTGGAGAGCTTCTGGATAGCTGAACACATGGAGTTTCCAGGAGGGCGGTGCAACCCAGGAGGGCATGGAAGCTCCGTGCCCCTTCCCCCATATCTTCCTCTATGCATCTCTTCACCTGTGTCGCTGGTAATATCCTTTATAATAAACTGGTATACTTGTTTTTTAGAGTTCTGTGAGATACTCCAGCAAATCAAACCAATCTACATAGGGAGTCATGGGAACCCAACTTGAAGCTGGCCAGTCAGAAGTTCTGATGGCCCAGACTTGTGACTCCTGGGAAGAGGGTGCAGTCTTGTGGGACTGAGCCCTCAGTCTGTGGGATCTGACGCTGTCACCATGTAGAGAGCATCAGAACTGAATTGGAAGACACCCAGCTGGCATATGCTGCACAATGGCTTGCTTGCTTGCTTGCTTGGGGTGTGGGAAGAAGCCCCCACACATTTGGTCACAGACATCTTCTGTGTTGATTGTTGTGGTGCGAGAGCAGAGGAAAAACAATTTGTGTTCGTGTGGTGGGGCGGGGGCGGTTTCCACTCACGGGAACTAATCTCATTAATGAGTGCCCCACCCTCATGATCCAATCACCTCCCAAAGACCCCACCTCCTAATACTAATACTTTGGGGATTAGGTATCACATATGCATCTTGGGGGACAAGAAAAGTTCAGGCCATAGCAGAGTTTCCACTGCACTTCAAAAGCACAGCTCTGGTCCTTAAAAAATAAAACTGCATGTGAATTAAAAGAGAAAGCAAATACCCAAACTTTCCAGGGAGCAATGAATCACTAAGCGAAGGGTATTTTATTGCATTTCCTGCAACAGAGAGAAGAGTGGCTTATATGAGTGGTTGTTAAAATACGGTTAAAGACTAAGAATTTTGCAGAATTTAGGGAAGTAAGAACCCTTATAAAATATTTCTTTGTTTTAAAAGAAATATGCATCAAATCTGCACAAGTACCCATGAATCTAAAACAAAAGTTAACAAAAAAGAAATCCGGTCTGGGTGCGGTGGCTCATGCCTGTAATCCCAGCACTTTGGGAGGCCGAGGTGGGCGGATCATCTGATGTCGGGAGTTCGAGACCAGCCTGACCAACATGGAGAAACCCTATCTCTACTAAAAATACAAAATTAGCCAGGCATGGTGGCGCATGCCTGTAATCCCAACTACTTGGGAGGCTGACGCAGGAGAATCGCTTGAACCCAGGAGGGGGAGGTTGTGGTGAGCTGAGATCAAGCCATTGCACTCCAGCCAGGGCAACAAGAGCAAAACTCTGCCTCAAAAAAAAAAAAAAAGAAAAAGAAAAAAGAAAAAAAAAGAAATCTGAATTTGATATCAAAGAACAAACAGATTGGATATTAAGTTATACGGGCTTGTCTGAGAACACAGTAGTAAACATGGGCTTCAGGATTTGGGAATGCCAGAATAGTCACATTGGAGTTCACAGCTTCAAAGTTAATAAAAATGGTGTCAGATTGTTTTATATAGAGAATGTTATGTGTCAAATTATTGTCCCAAAAATGATATGTTGAAGTCCTATCCCCTAGCACCTCAGAATGTGACCTCCTTTGGAAATAGGGTCTTTGCGAATGTAATTAGTTCAGATTTGGTCATACTAGAGTCAGTTGGGCCCTTAATTCACTATTCCTGATGTCCTTATAAGAAGAGACACAGGGGAAGTCCATATAAAGATGGAAGCAGAGATGGGACTGAGGCAACCACAAGCCAAGCAATGCCAAAGACTAATGACCACCACTATCTGCCCAGAAGAGGCAAGAAAGGATTCTCTGCAAAGTTTTGAACAGAGCGGATATGCCTGGTTGACATGCTGATTTCAGATGTCTAGTGTCCAGAAGTGTGGGACAGACTGGGTATCTTCTAATAAATTGTCATAAATATATTATAATAAACAAACAATATTATTATAAGACACCCTGTTAATAGAAGTGCCCATTATTAACAGGCACTGATACAATGAACTATCTAATTTATTATATAACAATTTATTATTACATAACCAGAACTTAACACAAATATAATACATTTATAATACATATAATAATTTATCAAATTAATAAATTATTATATGCCTGATAATAAATATTATAAGACAGCAGGCATGGATGGAATGAACTAATTTATTATGTAATAATGTATTATTAAATAATAATAATTTATTTTAAGACAAATATAATAAATATGATATTGATTATAATAATTTATTACATTAATAAGCTATTATAGACTGATAATACTAAGTAAATTATTATTATGAGAAAGCAAACATTGATGCAATGAACTGATTTATTGTATAATTTATTATAAATTTATATCTTTATTATATGATAGTTTATTATGATATATTAATTATTTAAAGACAAATATAATAAATGTCATATTAATAATAAATTATTATTATAGACATATGATAAATAAGTAATAATTATTATTATAGGACAGCAGGCTTTGATGCAATGAACTATTAATATCTAATTTATATATAATAACTTATTATATAATAATTTATTTTAAGACACCTATAATATTTATTATTATGATAATTTATTATATTAATACTAAGTGATTATTATAGACAGATATTACTAAGTAAATTATTTTTATAAGAAGCAGCCATTGATGCAATGAACTAATTTATTAGATAATAATTTACTATCATAAATATATGAATTTATCATATAACTTATTATTATATAATAATAATTTATTTTATGACAAATGTTATAATAAGCATTATATTAATAATAAATTATTACTATGGACATATAGTAACAAATAAATTACTATTATAAGAGCAGGCATTAATGCAATGAACTGATTTATTATTATATAATTATTTTAAAACTTAAAGACTTACTTAAAGTTATTATTATAGAATTACTTTAATAATTACTTAAAGTAATTATTATAGAATTACTTTAATACTTATGACATTTATTATATACACATATATTTATTATATACACATAACATTTATTATATATATAATAAATGTAATATTTATTATAACATTTATTGTTATAATAAATTATGATAAACAGATGATAAATTATTGTAAGACAGCAGATATTGATGCAATCAACTGTCTAATTTATTATACAATAATAATTTTTATAGACACCCAGTCTATGCTACTGTGTTATAGCAGCTGTAGAAAGCTAACACAGAGGATGAACGTCAAAAGGATATTGTGTCAACAGATTCAGTTGACTGTAATTTGAATTTCAGAAGCCTAAGTTGTTATGTGGTCCCTATTTGGCCACCCAGATTTTCTGCATCCTGTAGTCTAGGAATAACATCTTTATTCTTGGTCAAGCCTGGACTTGCTTCGCTGTACAGATCTTACATGTCCAGCAAGGTGTCTTTTTCCCACTTGCATTCCACCAAATAAGTCAGGAACTCTGATAAACAGCCATAGATTCTTTAGCATTTCGTTGATGCTGATAAAAATGCCACTTCTCCATGACTTTTCTCTTTAGTGTCTCAATCAGACTCTAGAGAGCCTGCAATTACTGTTGTAAAAGTTATTCCCTGCATTTTAGCCTCACAATTCAAAGTGGCATCTTGGATTAAAGCATCCCATCGCCATCTAAAGCTATCAAATGGTACTTCAGAACAGTTACTTGAATTTTATGTCTGTTTCAACTGAATCCATCCTCTTTCAAATTGTAATCAGGCATAGGCTTGGCTGGGGGAAAGGTCACCTTAATGCCCACAATTACGTTGCTGAATGGAAAGCCCAATAATACTTGCATCTCCGGAGGACATGGCCAGATATTTATTTCGTGGCATAAGCATAGGTGTGAAATGCTTCTAGCTTTCATGTAGAGAAGGAGAGCTGAAGGGAGAAGCTGAATATCTGCTTCACCTTGTTCCAATTCCTTGAATTCCACAATCATCACAAATTTATGCTCACTCTCCAATTTTTTTTCTCCATATGCTAAGCAATGGGTGTGGGACTCATTTCCTAGGGTGAAGGCATAGGGCCAAATGAAGCTGTATATTCCCCAGGAGCAGTCAGGAAAGAAAAGACTCAGAAATGTTGTTAGGGGTTGAACTGGGTTTCCCAGAAATCTATGTTCCAGTTCTAATGTCACGGGATCTTTGGGGTGTTGCTTCACCAGCCGGAAATCTCTGTGGCCAGTGATGCCTTCTGCCTGAGATGCTCACACCCACTGGCCTCATTCCGCCCACTCGGCCCAGCAGGCTGTGCTCAGTTGGCGCTACCAGCCTGGATCCCACACCTGCCAAGGACAAGCCAGGAGCAGAGCGGCAAGGGGTGTGTGGGTGAGCAAGCACGGGTTCCAGCCACTGCACACAGCTAGCCACGCCAGGGTGGGTAGCTCCAGGCGCCAGTACAGGTGCTGGCTCCATGCGAGGCTGCAGCTAGATCGGATGTACTGTACGAGGCTTCCACTGTGGGCACCCACATCTAGATGAGGATAAGGGGAACGTGGTGGTTCCCAGAAGCTTGGAGGTGCCAGGAACCACAGAGCCCCAAAGAAAATGTCACAGCCCTGGATCAAGGAACCCCCAGGTCTGGGCTCCCTGAAGAGCTGCAGTTCTCTCTTTCTCGTCACCCACAATGTGGCAAGCAGTGGGGCGTGTTTCAGTCCTGTTCGTGTTACAGCTCTTTCAGTCCCACTATTTGGCACATCCTGAGTTCCTGTCGTGCATCCAGGAAGAATGAGGTACATGAACATGAGCAAGGCAGAGAGGAACCTCACTGAGTGACAGAACAGCTCTCAGGTGACCCGAATGAGTAGCTCCTTTCCACAGGCAAGTTGTCCTGATGAGTGTCCAGCTCTCAGTGGAGAGGAGACTCACCGTGGGCAGCTCCTTCCCACAGCTGCTAGTCTCTGTGTCTCTTCAAGTCTGGCTGAGTCTGGGGTTTTTGTGTGCTCAGAAGGGAGAAAGTGCATGCTGATTGGTCCATGGATGGCCATGGGTGGGCCCAGAAAAAGCACTCCACCTGGAGCTCACTCCAGTCCACAGACTCTACCTGGAACGGACAGCCTGGACCCCATGCTTCAGGCTGTCTCTGGCTTGAAGGTGGGGCTTCACTGAGGACCCGCCCCTTTCCACCCAGGAGCCTGTCTCTGTCCGGCCACTATCAACCATGTTGTCCCTGGTGTCTAGGCAGTTCATGCCGAGGGGCACCTGCAGGCCCACCCTGAGCCACCCTCAGCCCCTTCCTTGGCCTCCCTCTCATGCTCCTCGGTGCCCAAAGTTCAGAAGTGGCTGAAGCAGCAAGGGGCTGGCATGTCAGCACTGCCCTGAGCATACACACACCTGGCCGGGTTGTGACAGAGCCCAGGCTCAGCCTCAACTTTGCTCCAAAATCAGAGTGGATTTCAGGAGTGGGGAGAGGCCAAGCAGTGGGAGCAGGCACTTCTGAGCCTGCCAGGGTACAGGAGACTTCCTGGGCCTCTGAGAGTGCAAGGATGATCAGGTCCACAGCTGCAACTAGGCGGCTGCAGCTGCGCCCAGGAGGGTGGCTCTCCCACCCCACCAACTCGGAGGGAGGCAGGGCTCCCACTTGTTCCTGGCTTCTACCAGCTCAGTGGAGCATGCAGCCCTGGCGGTGCCACCCCTGCTACAGTCAGCATCTTTATAGCGGCCGCTCCAGATAGGCCACCGCTGCCGTCACTAACGTGCAATAATTCAGAAAGTGACCTTATCTGAAATTAGAGTGATATGGTTTCACTCTGTGTCCCTGCCCATATCTCATGTTGAATTGTAATCCTCAGTGTTGGAAATAGGGCCTAGTGGGAAGTGATTGGATCATGGGGGCAGGTTTCTCTTGAATGGCTTAGCACCAATCCCCCCGACATCGGTACTGTATAGTGAGTGAGTTCTCATGAGACCTGGTTATTTAGAAGCATGTGGCACCTCCCTTATCTCTCTCTCTTTGTCCTGCTCATGCCGTGTGAGACGCCTCCTCTCACTTTTGCCTTCCTCCATAAATCAAAGCTCCCTGAGGCCTCGCCAGAAGGAGATAATGCCATGCTTCCTGTACAGCCTGCAGAACCCTGAGACAATTAAACCTCTTTTCTGTTTAAATTACCCAGTCTCAAGTATTTCTTTATAGCAATGTGAGAATGGACTAATACATAGCGGCTTTGCAGATGTAGTCAAGCTAAAGTGAGTTCATACTGGATTAAAGTGGGCTGGCATTGAATGACTGGTGTCTTTATGAGAAAAGGAGAAATTGGATATAGAGACACTCAGTGAATACACCATGCGATGATGGAGGCGGGTATAGGAGAGATCCGGCCACAAGCCAAGGAATGCCAAGAACCACTAGCCATCACCATAAATTGAGAGGGAGGCACAAAACAGTTTCTCCCTTCAAGCTTTCAAAAGGAGCCAATCATGCTGCGACCTTGATCTTTAATTTCTGGCCTACAGAGCTGTGAGAGAGAAAGAAAGAATATTGTTTAAACCACACTGTTTGAGGTCATTTGTTATGGCAGGTTCAGGAAACTAATAGAGCGGGGATTAGCTTTTCAAAATAGTAGCCATTGTCCAAATGTGACTATTGATCCCTTGAAATACAGATAGTGTGACTGAGAAACTAGAGTTTTAAATTTGATTTAATTTTATTTCATGGTAGAATAGTCACCTGTGACTGTTGGATGCCATATAGGACAGTCTCGTTTTAAAACAATTATTCAAGTTGGTTAGTAGTGTGTTCTCCCAAAGTCAGCAAATCATCTAGTGTTTGTAAATGCCCTTCACATCCGTGGATGGTGAGCTATGAATAGCTGTTAACTGGAAACGCTGTAAACAAATATTTAATAATGTAGATTTATGTGGCTGAAAATAAAGTGTTCTTATTTCAAAATCACTGTTCACAGAAAACAAAACAAAGAAACAAATAAAACAATGATGTATGTATGTGTGTTTAAAATATGAAACATTCTAAAGAGAAAATCATGGAAGCCTTTTTTCTCAGGTGCAGAGTATGGCAATGAAATGGATTGAAATGTCTTGCAGGTAAGAAGTTATAAATATGGGCTCGGTAGATACAATAACAGACAGCCTAACATTCCTGCCTAACCTGAGTGTTATTAAGAATAAACAGAAAACACAAACATAAATACAAGGTCTTGTTTTAGTACATTGTGAGGATTGTGATATATACAACTTTGGGTATGTCTCTCCTTGAAATTACCACTCTAGACTTCTGGTGTTTACATTTCTTCCTTTCATAACTTCTTTCCCCCAAAATCCTCAAAAGTTAGCCCTTTGGGAATTATTTCAGTTATTTCTAGAAGCAGTTTATAAAAAGCCCTTTCAAGTCTTTGAAATTAGCATGAGAAAACTTAAAGATCTTTGTAAGGCATAAGTAAGTAATTTAAAAAGTGCTTTCATCATGTGTCTAATAGTAAATGTTAACATAAGAACACCTTTGGATTTCTGATGTTTGGGTTCATGGTAACACAGAGCTCACATCAACACAGATCTGAAAATTAACCAGCACAGCAGGCATTGATGCAATGAACTATCTAACTAAGACAAAATGGAATGTACAATTCTGGTAACAAATAAGAAGAAGAAGATTTCTTTTTTGTAGTTTCATTTGTTCTGATTAGGTGTCTAACTCTTTTAACTTAATGGTAAAATAGGTCTGCTTCACTTGGTCTAGGGTCAGAGCTCCTTGGGGAAGTCATGTTGAACCTCATCTAAGTGTCCATTATTCTTTCAGCTGTTCAATTTGCAAATGGCTAATGAAATACTGTAGGAAAGGAGGGTTCGACTTTTCAAAATGGTTCAGATACGAGAAAGAAAAATGTTTTATTGATACGTGTATAATAAAGGGGGAAAATGAAGACTCAGACACATTTGGGAAGGCAAAAATGTAGGTTCCTTCAGAAGACACACACACACACACACACACACACACACATGCCTTAAGAGGATAATTTATTTTTTATTTATTTTTATTTTTAATAGGAGTAAAGGCATGCAAATTTATTCAAAATGTATATATGGGAGTCCTCAGAAAAGGAGAATTTATTTACTTAATTATTGTGATAAATGGTTGGTTTCTTGAATAGAAAAAAATTTATAGTGGGTTTGTAGAGAGCCCTGAATTAGTACTACAGCAATTTATTCTATCATCAAACCTTTTCGAATAATGTATAAAGGGACTCATGGGCAACCTGGAGACTTGTCTCCATTGTCCTAACACAGCTAAAGAAGACAAACCCTAGGAAACTCAAGACACATTAGATTCCACAGCCAGTAGTTGATGGGCCTCAACTACAAGAACTGGAAAACTCTCTCATCTGCATGGAGAGAAAAGGCATTTGAAGACATATGTTGGGACAAATAGCCATCAATATTCCTGAAACCAGTCTGTGTGTGTTAAGTCACGTATGACACTTCAAATGTTATTCTCAGTCCACCCCCATTAAAAAGTGTGTTTCCTACCTCAAATCCAATAACAAAGGTAGAAAAATGAGAAAAAAAGAAAAGGGGGCCACATTTTTACAATAATAACACTGGTGATGACAGCCCTTTGAACTTCACATTTATGGACCGAATGCTTTAAAGTTAAAAAAACGTTTTTTAAAAAATTTCTTGTAAAAAATGTTTTAAAAAAATTGTTAAATGTTTTTCTTAAAAAGGCATCTCCATTGAAAGTTTATTGTGAGTTCTACTAAAAAGTGGTGAAATTACTGTCTTTAATTTTTCTCAGAAAGATGTGTATATGTGTGTATGCGTGATTTTATAATATATTGATAACATGTTCATTTTCTTTCTAGACAAGCCTATTTTAAATAAATATATGTGTATATAAACACACACATATACAGCTATATGTAAACAAATCCAAAGATATATAAATTAAATATATAGAAATATTCTTTGAATATTTCCTGTTTCTCCCCTGGTAAGAACTCATTTCCTCTGTCTCCCCTGAGCCCTAAAGGTAATACAATTTTTGTTCCTCCTATGTGCAGGACACACTTCGGGTTTCCTCCCTTTTAAGGACACACTTCTTGTTTCTCCCCTAGGCAGACACACTTTCTTTGTAGCCCCTGTGGGTAACACACTTGTGGTTTCTCCCCTATGCAGCACACACTTTCTCTTCCTCCCCTGTGCTGGACACACTTCCTGTTTATCCCTTGTGCAGGACACACTTCTTGTGTGTCTGTTGTGCAGGAAACACTTCCTCTTTCTTCCCTGAAGAGGCCACACTTCCTGTTCTTCCACTATTATGGACATAATTCCTGTTTCTCCCATGTGCCTGACACACTTCCTGTTTCTCCCCCCTGCAGGACACACCCTAGCCTTATTCAATAAAGATCAGTTAAGTGGTTTCTCTAATAACACGTATGTGTGATCATTCACTAGTAAATTAAGGACTATTCTTTTTTCTTACTTTGAATTTGTTCTCAAGGAGTTAAATGGCTATTTCTATTTAGATATCTGAAATCCATTTATAAAGTATATTACCGACTCCACTAGAGAAAGCTGCATAGAGTGACTGAGTTTAGTAAACAAGGGTTTGAAAACTAATCATGTTTCTGCTGAAGGCCAACACAAGGGTAATAAACTTTCAAGCACAAGGTCTATAACAGATTATCATGGAACCAACGAGCCATCATTTCGCCAGCCTCGGAGGTGAAGGCAATGTTTTCACCACTTATTTAAGCACCGGTTGGTCACTGATAGAAACCAGAAGCCAATTAGAATGACTCAGAGATGAAGCACATCAAAGCTATACTGCTTTCTTGACCGATTCTTCATTTTTATCATGTCCTTGGGTGAGTTCCACAAAGTATGAATTTCTTTTGGCTTCATAAGCAAACTCCAAATTCAAACAGAATTTAGAGCAATAGCACTACATGATATATGAAACCAACTAAACCACTTTGGTTAAAGTATAATGTCTCCATAACAGCATTTAACTACATTCACTCGGTAAACTCACCATAAAATACTGAACAATAAAGTCCAAAAGTAATCACTGCTTCTGTATTTTACTATAGACAAGTCAGTAATTCTATAAGATAAATTGATTGCAGGATAGATAAAAGAAAAATTAAAAATAGAAAATATTCTTATCTTTCTTGGTCCATGGAAACTATTATTGTAAAACGCATCTAAACAGGATGACCCTTAAAATCTAGTAAGTACAGCCTTTATTTTGTTCTTCTTAGGGAAAAAAGCACATCAAAGAAATCTATATTATTGACCCCTTAGAATAAACTGAAAGCAAATATTTATTATATTTTATTTATTTATTTATTTATTTATTTACTTACTTACTTATTTTGAGATGGAATCTTGCTCTGTTGCCCAGGCTGGAGTACAGTAGCACAATCTCAGCTCACTGCAATCTCCACCTCCTGGGTTCAAGCAATTCTCTGCCTCAGCCTCCTGAGTAGCTGGTATTATAGGTGTCCACCACCACGCCTGGCTAATTATTTCGTATTTTTAGTAGAGATGGGATTTCTCCATCTTGGCCAGGCTGGTCTTGAACTCCTGACCTCAGGTGATCCACTCACCTTGGCCTCCCAAAGTGCTGGGATTACAGGCATGAGCCACCACACCCAGCCTTACTTGATTTTTAAAAGTAAATGTTGCGGTTTCAATGCTTTAGACGTTTTAAGACAACTGTAATGCGTAATGTAATTGAAGAACAAAAACTTGTAAAATCTTAGGCTCTATGATGTAAGCTTACTGAACCAGGGATTTATCTTTTTCATTTTTGTGCTTCTTACAACATGTGCAACTGGCCCACTCCCTATGAAGTACTTACCTTACTAAATGATGTTAAAAAGAATTCAAATGCAGACAGCAAATTAATTTTAAAAATGCAAAGAGTACATTTAAAAAAAAAACAAAAAGCAATGCTTAACCATGTAATATTTTAAATGATTCAAACAACATTTTAATTTTTATTAATTTAAAGACAAGGTTTTTCATCATTCAATCTGCTATACTATTCTGGATGCGGACATACATATTTATATGCATATTTATATTTATATCCATATTTAAACTTTACATATAATGTATACATGAGCATCCATACACAATCATGTACAAGTCTTTTCCTATAAGAGAGGTAAATGATGATTCATGAAGTTTTATCCAAAAATCACAACAACGTTTAACAAAAAAGGGAAACTTTGCTTAGTTGTTCAGACTGCAGGAAAAGAGGAGAACGAGACATTTAGGAAAGAAGAAAGCTTGCATGTTTGTAGAAAGCTACAGTAAATTTCATGTCACTCCACACTATGCATTTTACCAATGAAACCAAGCTGTTCTAGACCATTCCCCTCTATGGGAGAGTTCCCTCCCAGCAGTGCCAGGTGATGGTAGTAATTTCTATATTCATTTACTTCATATTGCACCACATCATTTTCAAAGCGCTTTCATTTGCACTATGAAAATATTTATAATTTCTAAAACAATGAGAGATGCCAAATGACCTTTTTCAGATTACAAATGTTAGGTGTTGGACAAAATACTCACATGCAATATATCGAACCTAAGGACTTCATGTTCCCACTGGATTAGACTTATAATCTTGGTCTCCTTGCATTGATAGAAGCGGTGATCAGGATTGCAATGTGCCATCAAAACTTCATTTTGGAAACTAAGAAGCTGAGTGGTTTAGAAAAATTAAACAACACACCCAAGTTCACTCAACAACTACAGGTAAGAAGAATAATACAAATAAGCTTAACCATATGGTACCATCTCTTTTTTAGAGATCATTGTACCACTACCAAAGCAAGTTCAAACAGAGGAAAACCTATCTTGGAAATACATGAATAATTTATACCAGATAGTTACCCAACACATTAACAAGGGGTATTAGTCAGGATTCTCCAGAGAAACAGAACCAATAGGATCTGTGTCTATATGAAAAGGAGTTTATTAGGAATAATTGGTTCATATGATCACAAGGTGAAGTTCCACAATAGGCTGTCTGCAAGCTGGGGAAGAGAGAAGCCGGTAGTGGCTTGGTTCAGGTCCAAAAGCCTCAAAAGTAGGGAGTCAGATGTTTTAGGCCTCAGTTCTATTGATGTGTATCAGCCCTATGAAATTAAGAGACCATTTTTATGTTTTTGTGGTTTATTAATTACAGCCATGAAAATTACGTACTAATTTCTTCACTCTACCCCTCAATATCAGGTTGTAGAACTGGGATTACATTGGTTGATATCCACGGTAGGCCACGGTGTTAAGCAATTTTCCAGAATCATTCCAGTGAATCCTCAGTTAACAAATCAGTTGGCATACTCTCTCCATTTTACAGATGGAAGACTGAGACATAAAAGATTAAGTAACGGCTCAGAGCCACATGGACAGTTCATGGTGGGAGAGATGCTTGTAGGCAGTCTGACTCCAAAAAATGACAAATAACTAAACAAAGTGAGACTCAAGGAGCTTTGAGGCTGATGGAGCAGACAGGGATTTGAAATGGAGCAAGCAGACGGAATTAAAAGAAAATGAGCAAGAGGCATCTTAAATGCAGGATGCTGCGGATGAAGAAGACGGAGTGGGCAAACAGAGTGAATTGGTCTAGGTTGGCTGAGCAGTCACCGAAAGGATGAATGGGAGTCACTGGGTGTAGCAAAGGCCTAGAGGGTGTGCAAGGAATGTTAGAGAACCCAAAAGAAAGCAGGTGCAAAAGGAAAGTAGCTGCAGAGAAACAAAGATCCTTGTAGTCATCATGGGGCTTCTTGTGTTCTATTCAGGCTGGGGGGTCTCTTTCTTAGGATAAGGTTTAAGCTGGAAGCAGTCCAGCTTAGATTGTTTCAGAAAACAATGTCCAGCTGCAGGAGACACACCATGAAGTGAACCCCAGGAATGAGCCAACAGACATTGTTTTCAATGATTAAATCCTGCCCCTTTTTAACCTCAGGTATTGAGACTGTATTGCTCCTGGACTTGATTTAAACTCTAAAAGCAGGTGGAGGGAAACGAAAAGGTGGCAAGATATTTTTTAAATGATAGACCTTCCTTGCGGAAACATGTGTCTACCAAGCGGTAGTAACTATCCTGCTTTGTCACGTCAAAGGGTGAGTTCTCTGTGGAGTGTCATTGCTCATAAAGCTGTTTATGCCTCAGGACTGGCCAGAGGCAAGACTCAAGTTTCTGTGACAGGTGTCTATGGGCTGGACATTGATGTTGCCAGGGTAGCATTACAGGAGATGAACCTGTCTATGGAACAGAGCACCACATGTGAGCAAGCACTTTGATCACCTGCAAAGATGCAAAACTCGAGTAAGCAAAGAAAGGTTGTGAGGCTATGCAAGGAATTCTCAAACACCTTTATGTTGATTTTTGAGGTAAGCAAAACACAAGAAAGCGCCATCTTTCATATTTGATGTTCTTCTAGATATGAGAACAAAAGTGCAACTGAAAGTTGCGCGAAAAAGATTGACGCTTTCCCTGAGGCTGTCTCTTTTTTTTCTTTTTTAAAACATATAACAGCTAGGTCAAATATTTTGTTCTCATAGTCTTTGTGTCTTGCTCTGTGTAAACATCTATTCTTCCGTCTTGCTGGTAACTGTTTGCGGAAACCATTTCTTTACAGTCCATTCTCAGCCACCTTCCGAAGTCATTCCACTCTAGATATAACACCTTCTGTAAGTCCTTGGCACTGGAGACCTTAGCTTGAGCTTTAGTTCACTTTGTTTCCCTTTACCTTTGGAAATTGTTCAAAATTTCAACTTTCTTTTGACCTCCCACCCAGACCTGCTTGTAATCAAGAAACAGACTCCTCTCCACCTCTAGAGATGTGGATGCAGGCATGAGAGGTAGAGACTTTTTCTTCCTCTCCTTCCATCTCAAAATGTCCTGCCCACTTATTACCTCAGCACTCACCTTCTGTCAAAAAGAATGCCGTTCAATGAGCTCTCTCTGAGGACCCCCTGAAAACTCAGGCTCAGAGACATCTGTGTTCTGCAGGCTGTTTTAGCAGGTCCTGAATTTGTGCTCTCTAGACAGCAGATACAGAGAGAAACAACAAAGCTGACAGATAAGCCATTTCATTTACAAAACCCAATTGCCACTTGCCCTCTGAAGAAATCCCCTGCCTTCCAAACATCACCTCCTTCATCTCAGTAAAAGAAAATCCAATCCAACTGTCTTCAATTAAGAAACTTCTGTGTTTTCTTTTTCTTCTTCTTTTCTTAGGTATGTCATCAGGCACGTTCATGAGTCCATGAATATTTAAAACCTTTACTAATCCGAATTGTCCACTTATTCCATGTAAGTGAATTGTTATACAGGCAGAAAAATCTAGTCACTATTGTATACCTAGGGGAAGATCTTAGGTGAAGTCCCTCAAGGAATCTGTAAAAATCCATTTCGTATAGTAACACATAAGGCTGCTTTTCAAAGGAAGTCAGTATTCCCAAATGGTATAAGCCCTCGAGTGTAACTGAAAATCTCTACCACTCTTAGGAAGAAAAAGTATCATTTTATTATAAAGTAAAACTAACTACCTGACTTCACCATAAATTCATTATCATCAACAAAAATTATATAATTAATTTTGTTATTTCTGACTTGTTCTTATTTATTTATTTATTTATTTATTTATTTATTATTGATGTATTTTTTAATTTTAGATTCAGAGGATACCTGTGCAGGTGTGTTACAAGAGTATATTGCACAATGCCAAGGTTTAACCTTCTGTTGATCCTGTCACCCAAATAATGAACGTGGTACCACATAGAAAATTTTTCAGTCCTTGCCCCCTTTCCAATAGGAAATTTTTCAGGCCCCAGTGTGTGTTATTTCTGTATTTATGTTCCCATGTACCCAATGTTCATCTCCCTCATAAGTGAGAACATGCAGTATTTGGTTTTCTCTTTCTGTGTTAATTACCTCCGTGTTTTCTTGATTTCTTTTCTCTTGAAAATATTTTAGCACCTAAAATTCAATGGTACTCATTGAGAGACTTTGCATAAAGTGGCTGAAGTAAGAGATTTGAAAATGCAAACAAATGAATTAGTTCTTTTTCATTTGCTTAGAAAGAAAAGGAAGCAGCCAGAGGGTATTAACAGAGCAACTGTCATAAAAAGTAACCATTACTCTTATGCCCTGTGTTGTTATGGTAAAGTTGAGATTCTAAGTGTGTTACTAAAACAGATCAAAAACTTCCCATAATACTTAGATGTTTGTTTAAATCATTATCCTTCAAGGCCTATTTACCTATAAATTGTTATAATACATGTTTATATTAGAAAGCTTCATTTGCTAGAATGCTCACTCTAGAAAATTTTCACTATTCATCTGTTTCTTGAAGCTGGAAGTTGCTCACTTACCTTGTGATAATTCACTGTTGACTATGACCTCACAGACCTGAAAATGATTGGTGAAAGAAGGATAAAAGGCCAGACGCAGTGGCTCATGCCTGTAATCCTAGCACTTTGGGAGGCCGAAGCAGGCGGTTCATGAGGTCAAGAGATCAAGACCTTCCTGGCCAACATGGTGAAACCCTGTCTCTATTAAAAATACAAAAATTACTTGTGCATGGTGGCACACACCTGTAGCCCCAGCTACTCAGGAGGCTGAGGCAGGAGAATCTCTTGAACCTGGGAGGCAGAGGTTGCAGTGAGCCGAGATCATGCCACTGCACTCCAGCCTGGGAGACAGAAAGAGACTCCATCTCAACAACAACAAAAAAAAAAAAAAAAGAAGAAGAAGAAGAAGAAAGAAAAAAGAGAAAGATAAAAGTCTTCGTAAATTCTCTAGGAGTTAGGAAAATAAATACAATTTCAAGTAAAACAAGTCATTGATTCTGAGAGATTAAGGCATGCTGCACAGTCTTGTTTTTTATATAACTGAAAGCTAATCAACCAGCATTATTTTAAAATTAGAGAAACTGATCCACAATAGTAAAGACATGGAATCAACCTAGGTGCCCATCGACAGTGGATTGGATAAAGAAAATGTGGCACATATACACCGTGGAATACTATGCAGCCATAAAAAGAATAAAATTGTGTCCTTTGCAGCAACACAGATGGGCTAGAGGCCATTATCCCAAGCAAATTAATGCAGAAATGAAAAATCAAATACTGCATGTTCTCACTTATAAGTGAGAGCTAAACATTAAGTACTCATGGGCATAAAGATGGAGACAGTAGAAACTGCAGGGTGGGGGCCAAGGGCTTAAAAACTAACTATTGGCCACTATGCTCAGTACCTGGGTGATGGGGTCAATTGTACCCAAAACCTCAGCATCGTGTAACATATTTATGTAACAAACTTGGGGTAATACATGTACCCCCTGAATCTAAAACAAAAGTTGGAAAAAAAAATGGAAAAACAGATTCAGAGAGTTTGGTTATTAACATGTTCTTCCATAAACGAGATACTTATGCAGTCACCTGTCAAAATTGTATAATGCCTTCTCTTCAATTATATATCACCTCCTGTTTATTTGTTTAGTAATTACATAACTAAAAACTCACCAAATATGTTGTTTAAAAGTGTATAGCTTTTGTTCCCTGTATCCATCTTCAGTGTACAAATATACTGAGGTTTGTTCTCTGAGCACATTTATAACCTAATGTTTTGCCAAAATAAAAGTCAATCACAAGATTTAAATCCCTTTGATCTTTGCCCTTGAAATTCATATTGGTGGCCCATATGATTCCATTGCCAACAACATTGGAAAGTCAGCTACCCCTTACACCTTCATGAGATTTCCCCAAAAGCCCCAGGTGGTTGGATTCACAAGTTTCAAGTTCTGTCAGGAATCCTGGACTCCAGAAACTTCAGACACCTTTTAGATGGAGTTTTCATTCAATGTGGGATGACACATATTGAGGGTCAAACCAACTTAGCATTTTCCTGAATCACACAGGGAAGAAGATTTCTAAACTCTGAAGAAAGCTTTCTCCATTCCTGCCTTGAGTTTCTCTTCTCAGATACTCATAGTATGTTTCCCATCTCCATTCAGGGTTCTTAGTTAATTAAAACCCAAACTCCATCCTGACATTCTTCTGAATGTTTGCATGGTCACTTAAGTTCAGCCTCAGGAATTACAACTGGGGTAACCTTGGCTAGGAGAAAGGAAATAAGATTTCTAGAACATCAGCTAATGTTGAATTGAATTGTTAAAACAATGGTGTCTCTTTATAGTATCTAATTAAACAATTTATGATGAAGTATTTTTATTTGTGATAACATAAATTCCCTAATGAAGAAGGGATAATGCATCCCAATTATTGTCCCAAACAGTAATTATGCTTGTTGGGTTGGGTGTAAATGTCTTTTTTCCAAGCACCATCTAAGTAATGCCACTGAGCCCACTATATTTTTCAGTTATATAACTGATGCACAATCAACTACATGGGTGTTTAAAGTCTGCACTTCAATAGATTTTATCACTTCACCACTATCAACAAAATAAACATATCCATTAACTCCCCAAGTTTTCTCATGTTCCCTTGAAATTTTTCCCTCTCCCTTTTCCTTCCTCAAACACAGGCAACACTGATGTGCTTCCTGTCACTACAGATTTTACTTTCTAGAATTTTACATAAATGCCATGATGTGTTATGAAATCTTTTTTATTTTCTTGCATTCGTCAATAAAATTATTTCAAAGTTCATTGGTGGTGTTTTATGTATTGATAGTTTATTCTTTTTAATTTCTGGACTGTATTTCACTATATGTATACATGAAAATTCGTTTATCCATTCAACTCTTGATGGAGGTTCAGGTTGTCTCCAGATTTTTGCTAATAAAATTAAAGCTGTTATTTACATTTGTATATGTGCCTTTGTTTGGGTAAGTGCTTCTATATATTTTGGATAAATACCCATGATTAGAATGTCTGAGTTATAAATCAGGTATATTATTAACTTTTACAGTAGCAGTCCCCAACCTTTTTGGCACCAGGGACTGGTTTTATGGAAGACAATTTTTCCATGGACCAGGGTAGGGAGAGGAGGGGGATGGTTTCAGGAGGATTCAAGCACATTACATTGATTGTGCACTTTAGTTCTATGATTATTACATTGTAATATAGAACGAAATAATTCTACAACTCACTATAATGTAGAATCAGTGGGAGCCCCGAGCTTGTTTTCCTGCAACTAGATGGTCCCATCTGCGGGTGATGGGAGACAGTGACAGATCATCAGGAATTAGATTCTCATAAGGAGTGCACGACCTAGATCCTTCACAGGTGCAGTTCACAATAGGGCTCATGCTCCTATGAGAATCTAATGCTGCTGCTGATCTGACAGGAGGTGGAGCTCAGGCAGTAATGTGAGCAATGGGGAGTGGCTATAAATACAGATTAAGCTTTGCTCATTCACTGGTCGCTCACCTGCTGTGTGGCTGAGTTCCTAACAGGCCAAGGACTGGTACTGGCTGGGGGATTGAGGAACCCTGTTTTAAAGAAACCAAAACTGTTTTCCAAAGTTGTTTCACTGTTTTACATTCTTATCAAGGATGTGTGAGTGTTCAAGTTCCTCCACATCTTCACAAACTTGCTATAAACAGACATTTTTCTTAAAAGGTAAAATATATGTATAGTAGTATTTCATGTGGTTTCAACAGAGTTTCCCTAATGAGTATGATGTTCAGAGTCTTTTCTTGTGCTTATTTTCCATTAGCATAACTTTCCTGTGTCTGCTCAAATGCTTTAACCAACTTTTTAATTGGGCTGCTTATTTTCTTATTATTTTTCTAGAGTTATTTATGTATTCTGTACAAAAATCTTTCATCACATGTGATTTTCCTGTATTTTCTTTCAACCTGTAACATGTGCTTTCATTGTCTTAACAGTGTCTTACAGAAAAAGCAGACGTTTTTCTCTTTGTTAAAATCTAATGATCAATTTTGCTAGATGCAAAATTTGCTACAAATGTCTACTTGCAAGTGAGTTTCTTGGAGGCAGCATAGAGTTGGATCTTGTATATTTTATTCAACATGACCATCCCTGAATTTCAATTTGGGCATTTGGTTCATTACATGTGACTATTGATATGGTTGTGTTTAAAACTGCCATCTTGTTATTTATTTTTTATTTGTCCCATCTGTTCATGCTTTATTTCCTCTCTCTTTTTCTGCCTTCTTTTGGACTGGGTGTTTTTATGATGCCATTCCGGTTAATTGTGTTGGTTTATTAGTTTTAATTATTTGCTGTATTACTATTGTGACTGCTTTAGAGTTTAGGGGTACACTGTTTTTTCTTATCACAGTCTAGTTTCAAATGATATCGTACTACTTCACTTTTAGTATCAGAAGCTCAAAACACTGTTTCCAGTTATTCCCTTCTGGTCTTTGTGCAACTGTTGCCGTCCTATCTGTTTAGTTATGTAGTTGTACCTTGAGGTGGTGTTGGTGGTGGAATAAATTCATCTCATTACTCTTTCATGGAAAAAGTGGAAGTCCACATCCTAATTTTTATTTTATATTTGTTTTCTTCTGTTTGAGGAATGGTACCAGGAGCTATTAAGATACTATCTTTCCATGGTCTCCTATTCATAGTATCTGGAAAGATATGGAAAGAAAGATTATCAGATATAATAATAAACTAGAGATTTTCTTGGACAAGCTATTTGGGATTTTTCTTATTTTGCATCTTAATGTATGTAAAATAAAGTTCCACATAAACTAGTAATAACCTTTATTCACCAAACAACTATAAATATTCAAGAAAATGGGAAATATATATTATCTTGTGTAAGCATTATTGCCACCCCTTTTAATGAATTTTGTTATTTATAATTTTCTTTTATTTAAGATACAAATTTTGCCTGTAATAGATACACATAGATAGGTAGATAAATACATAGATAGATGACTGATAGATAGATAGATAGATAGATAGATAGATAGATAGATGATAGATAGATGACATATAGGTAAGATAGATGATTGATTGATAGATTTTTTTTCTAAGAAATAGGTACAAGAATTAATACTAAGGGTTAGAAATCATTATTTATTTTCTTTTCCCCTCTGCCTCAAAAAAGCACATACAGAAACTCAAAGCAAGACTATATAAAAGAAAATAAGATAAGAGTGGTACAGATACAGCAAACTTGAGTGATGTTCTCGAAGGTTCAGTGGTCTATAAGATATCGAGAAAGAAAGCCACAAAATTCAGAGGCATACAAATTAAGATAGCCACATTTAGCAGGATTTGTCAAACATCCTAATGGCAGAAGTGTTTTTTTGCTTCCCAATATCTTGTAGTACTTTCTGGAAACCCATCTTGGGTTTTCCCATGAATGGAAGCTGTCTGTAGCTCCTTGGTAAGCTGACATGTGACATTCACACAAGTACTCATTTTTCAGAACCTGGTTCAAAGTTAGCACCCCATAACAGTCACTAACATTTCATGTCAACATTGTTCAAGAAAAAATAATCTATTGATCCAGATAAATATACAATAATCAAACACATATAAATCATATAAAGAATATTGTTCTTTGAAAGGAAGCCTATACATCAACTCATTGTATTAATAACTCCCTGAAAATACACTCTGCTGGCTTCTTTGTCTTTGATGTGATAACATCATTCAAATTCTTTTCCTATTTTATTATCTTCATATTCTTAAGGTGAAGAGAAATGATTTATAATATGCTATAAACATTCAAAGAAATATCCATATATTTTATTGCTTTCATCAAGATACTTGTTAATTCAAATTTTATGGTTTAATTTTAAGCAAGTTTTGAATTAGCAATGATTTCAGTGTACTACTTTTATTAAACCCTGCATCATGAACCACTTAGGAGCATTTTGAAATTCACATCACCTGTCAGGTATAAAATGGGCACAAAACATTGGCAAATGCCACAAGAACACTCAATCTCAGTCAATGAGCTAACATAGCAAGTTGTACTTGCTTCAGACTATTTAGCACATGTTGTAAAGCAAATTGGTTTTGTAGTAAAGACAAAACAAACATGCTTTGCTCTTAAAATAATGTAAAACCTATTATCCAAAACAAGGAAGAAGGTGAAGACTTATGTTATCAATAGTACCATAATTGGCCAGCTTATTCCAATGTGTATGTGGATAAAGGTTTTGTTTTTCCTTTTTAAAAGAAAGCAGCTTTTAGTCACTGTCACTCACACCAACAGTGCCCTGCAGTATAAGATCAGGCTCTTTCATGTATAAAGGTGATTTTAACAATGAAAGTAAAGAGGTTAAACAAAGACAACCACACTTTTCATTTTGCTAGCTTTCTGTTAAAGATTGTTGTGCTCATATATGAAACAAACTTTACAATAATTTCAGTGACCAGTTCAATTTTCAGACTTAAGCAATCAATTTGGCCACTGCAATAATATCAGGAATCTATGCAAACTTGTTTTTAAGAGACGAAGTCTTGCTCTGTCATCCAGGCTGGATTGCAGTGGTGCAATCACAGCTCACTGCAGTTTCAACCTCCCAGGCTCAAGTGATCCTTGCACCTTAGCCCCCCAAGAAGCTAGAACTACAGTCTTGTGCCACACTGCCTGGCCAACTTTTGTTTATTTGTTGTAGGGATGAGGTCTCATTATATTGCTCCAGCTGGTATCAAACACCTGAGTTCAAGCGATCCTCCTACCTCAGCCTCCCAAAGTGCTGATATTACAGGCATGAGCCACCATGTATGGTCTTACATAGACTATTAAAAATAGACTTAGCCAGAGTAACTAAAAAAGTGATAAAGAACAGTGTTGGTAGTGAGAAACAGCAAAAGAGATACCCTCCAGTGGGTAAAGCAGAAAGCAAGAAGGCATGAGTGGTGAGAAGAGAGAAGATAGAAAATGGAGTTGCCTTTATGAAGATGGGTCTGACTCAGCTGACTCAGGAACCTTATTCTTGCCTTTGAGGAACTCCCTCTCAATGGTCTTAGATGACCATGGATGCCAGGGCAATGTCCTCACCAAGTCCAACGTACATCAGGGAGGGAAAGACACTTAGTGAGGTGGTAGGGCTCAGAATCAGTGATATTTGAAAGCTTAACTAAAATGTTGGACACCAAGTACGTGCCCTAGCAATGGGGATGTTTCTGCCAGTTCTGGTTATAGCACAGATTGGACTTGTACCCAACAATCAGATGGTCATGTGAACCCTGAAAATCTAAGACAGGTCTCAGTTAATTTAGAAAGTTTATTTTGCCACGGTTGAGGAAGCGTGCCTGTGACACAGCCTCAGGAAGTCCTGACAACATGTGCCCAAGGTGATCAGGGTACAGCTTGGTTTTATACATTTTAGGGAGACATAAGACATCAATCAATGAATGTAAGAAGTACATTAGTTCTGTCCAGAAAGGTGGGGACAACTCAAAACAGAAGGGGGCTTCTGGGTAGGTGAGAGACAAATGGTTGCATTCTTTTGACAATTCCTGGGTCTCTCCTGTGCATGACAAACTTACTGTTTCTTCCCTGTGGAGGACAAACTTCCTGTTTCTTCCCTGAGCAGGATGCACTTCCTGTTTCTCCTTTGTGCATGACACACTTCCTGTATCTCCCTGTGAATGACACCCTTCCTGTTTCTCGTTAGTGTAGCACGCACTCGTTTCTCCTCTGTGCATGACACACTTCCTGTGTCTCCACTGTGAAGGACACACTTCCTGTGTCTTTCCTGTGAAGGACACACCTCCTGCTTCTCCTGCACAAGACACACATTCCGTTCCTTTTCTGTGCAAGACACACTTCCTGTTTCTCCTCTGTGCATGACACACTTCCTTTTCCTTTCCTGGACAAAACACACTTCCCGTGCCTCCCCTGTGAATTATACCCTTAGTGTTTCTCCTCTGTTTAGTACACACTTTCTCTTCCTCCTCTGTGCATGACACACTTCCTGTTTCACTTCTGTGCATGACATACTTCCTGTTTCTTCTCTGTGCAAGACATACTTCTTGTGCCTCCCCTGTGAATGACACCCTTCCTGTTTCTCCTCCATGTAGCATGACACTTTCTGTTTCTCTTCTGTGCATGACACTCTTCCTGTTTCTTCACTGTGCAGGACACAGTTCCTATGTCTCCCCTGTGGGAGATCCACTTTCTCTTTCTTTCCTATATAGAACACACTTTTCTTTCCTCCTCTGAGCGTGATGCATTTTCAGTTACTCCCATGTGCATGACACACTTCCTGTTTTTCCCTGTGGAGGATCCACTTCTTGTTTCTTCCCTGCACAGGACACATTTTCTGTTTCTCCCCCATGTAGGACAGACTTCATGTTTTTTCCCTGTTCAGGACACACTTTCTGTTTCTCCTCTGTGCAAGACACATTTTTGTTTCTCTACTGTGCAGGACACACTATTCATGTTTCTACTGTAAATGACACACTTCCAGTTTCTTCCCTGTAGAGCAGACACTTTCCATTCCTCCTCTATTCATGACCCATTTTCTGTTACTCCCATGTGCATGGTTTCTCCTCTATGCAGGGCACACTACCTATTCCTCTCCTATGCAAGACACACTTCCTGTGCCTCCCCTGTGAATGACACCCTTCCTGTTTCTTCTCAGTGTAGCATGCACTTTTTGTTACTCCTTTGTGCATGACATACTTCCTGTGTCTCTCCTGTGCATGACACACTTCCAGTTTCTTCCCTGTGGGTGACTCACTTTTTCTTTCTTTTCTGTGTAGCACACATTTTCCATTCCTCTTCTGTACATGACACATTTTCTGTTACTCCAATGTGCATGACACACTTCCTGCTTTTTCCATGTGGAGGACATACTTCCTGTTTCTTCCCTGTGCAGTACACACTTTCTGTTCTTCTGGTATGCAGGACACACTTCCTGTGTCTCCCCTGTGAAGGACACACTTCCTGTTTTTTCCCAATGCAAGACACACTTTCTGTTCCTCCTCTGTGCATGACACACTTCCTGTTTCTCTGCTGTGCAGGACACACTTCCTTTGTCTCTCCTGTGCATGACATCCTTCCTGTTTCTCCCCTGTGTAGCACACACTTTCATTCCTCCTCTGTGCGTGATACATTTTCTGTTTTTCCCCTGTGCAAGACACATGTCCTGTGCCTCCTCTGTGAATGACACTCCTGTTTTTTTCTCACTGTAGCACATGCTTTCTGTTTCTCCTCTGTACATGACACACTTCCTGTTTCTCTGCTGTGCAGGACACACTTTCTGTGTCTCTTCTGTTCATGACCCACTTCCTGTTCTTCCCTGTATAGGACACACTTCCTGCTTATTTCCTGTGTAGCACACATTTTCCATTCCTCCTCTGTGCGTGACACATTTTCTGTTACTGCCATGTGCATGACACACTTTCTGTTTCTTCTCTATGCAGGAAACACTTCTTGTTACCCTCCTGAGACATACACACTTTCTGTTCCTCTTCTGTGCAGCATACATTTCCTGTGTCTCCCCTGTGCAGGACGCACTTTCTGCTCCTATCTTGTGCAGGCCACACTTTCTGTTCCTCCTCTTTGCAGGACATACTTCCTTTGTTGCCCCTCTTCTTGACACACTTCCTGTGTCTTCCTTGTGCAGGACACTCTTCCTGTTACTCTCCTGAGACAAAGATACTTCCTGTTTCTCCTCTGTGCAGGACACACTTTCTATTCCACCCCTGTACATGACATACTTCCTGTTTATCCCCTGTGCAGCACACACCTGTTCCTCCGTTGTGTTGAGACACACTGCCTGTTTTCCCTGTGCAGGAAACACTTCCTGTTTCTCTCCTGTGCTGAACCAAATTTGCAGTTTTTTAATCCCTCACCCCCTCCCACTCTTTCCGTTGAACCCCCAAAGTCCATTCTATCGTTCTTATGCCTTTGCCTCCTCATAGCTTAGCTCCCGCTTATGAGTGAGAACATATGATGTTTGGTTTTCCATTACTGCGTTACTTAGAATAATAGTTTCCAATTCCATCCAGGTTGCCGAAAATGTCATTAACTCATTGCTTTTTATGGCTGAGTAGTATTTCATTGTATAAATATACACCACGGTTTATTTATCCACTCATTGATTGATGGGCATTTGGGCTGGTTCCATATTTTTGCAATAAAAACCGCAATTACTTTTGCACCAAACACAATACTATTCTATAGGTGGAGCACTCTCCTAAGCATTTGAGATACTACACCATACAAAGCAAATAATGCTCATCTTTTATGAAATTCACTTTGTAGTAGGGGAAGAATGGTAATGAACAAATGAATATGTCTTTAGTCAGGTAACGGTAATCATTGGAAAGAAAAACCACAATGCTGAGAGAGGCAAGTCAAGGAGAACTTTTGTAGAAAGCAGTTTGGGAATACCTCTCTGAAAATGTTATGTTTTGAAGGAAGTGAGACAGCACACAATGTTGACAGCTGCTGGGAAGAGCATGCAAGAACAAAGGAACAGAAATAGCAAAGACAAAAGTCCTAATATAGCAGTGGGATTGTGACGCTTGAGGAAATGTGGGCAGAAGTGTGGTTGGAACACAGAAAATGGAGTTGACAAAAAGAAATGGGAGAGAATGGGAAGAGAGGTGGATGAGGGTCTTGTAGGCCTTCTAAGGACTTGATTCTACTCTGGTGAGATGGGAATCCTTGGAGGGTTTTGAGAAAAGTAGAGGTGTTCCCTTTTTCAGTTTTTAAAAAGATCACTCCAACTACAGACTGAAGGAGGACAAGGATAACAGAAAGAAGACTGATATGAGGCTATCATAACTGGCAGTTGAAAAGAGGATGGGGTATGAAAAAGACAGAACTATGGCACTGGAAACTATTTGTTCTGCATATATTTTGAAAGGGGAGCAGATAGTGTAAGTTGATAGATTTGAGTGTGGGTTATTCATAAAAGGGAAGAAGAAAGATTTTTAGTCTATGCAACTGTTAGAGTAATAGTGTAACTTTTTTGTTTAGGTGGGAAATATTTGGGGACCAAATTCAGGAGGGAGGTAAGACTCAAGAGTGTATTTTTAACAAGTTCATCCAGAGATGTTCAATCAGGATCAGCATCATGCAACTATGCCTCCTACTCCAGCAAAACAGCTCAGCCCATTGCACATCTGCTGATATTAACAGTCAGGAACAAACAGCAAAATGAATTGTATCAGGGGATGCTTCCAATATCTTAAAAACACCGTGTACCTAGGAACTAATATAATGACAGATGTGAAGGATCTTCTCCACAAAACTATATCGTTTAGAGAAATTTTACATTACCTTGAGATAATAAGCACAAAAATACAGTTAGAAGCCAGGTGAGGTGGTTCGTGCCTATAGACCCAGCACTTTAGGAGGCTGAAACAGAGCGATTGCTTGAGGCCAAAAGTTTGAGATCAGACTAAGCAACACAGCAAGACTCTGTCTCCAAAAAAAAAAAAAAAAAAAAAAAAAAAAAAAATTAAGTTTGGCTGAGCATGGTGTGGTTTCAGCTACTTTGAAGGATGAATGTGGCGGGAGGATTACTTGAGCCCTTGAGTCTGAGGTTGCAGTGAGCTACAATCACACCACTGCACTCCAGCCTGGACAACAGGGAAAAACCACTTGTCTAAAAAAAAAAATAAACATGCAATTTGCTAGAAAAAAATAAGAAGTTCTAGTGTTCAGTAGCACAGTAGGGGGACAACAGTTATAAAGAATTTACAGTATATTTCAAAATAGCTGGAAGAGAAGATTTGAAATGTACTAAACAAAACAAAATAATAAATGTTTGAGGCGATGGTTACCTCAATTACCCTGATCTGATCATTATACATTGTATATCTGTATCAAAATATCACATGCACTCCCAAAATATACACAGCTATTAGGTATCAGTAAATCAATCAATCAATCAATCAATCAATGCCTAAATAAACAGACAGACAGATTTTTAAAACATTTGGAGATGTCAATAATGCATCTCGGTGTGAGTGGCAAATTGGTGGTGGGATATAAAACTTTGGAATTTTCTGCCAAGATCCTGGGAGAAGCAAAAAAGACATTGGTCCAGATGTAAATGTAGGCATTCACAAGAAATAAAAGCTATTTAATCCTGTAGAACAGGATGATATCAAACACAGAGGGAATATACAAAAAGATGAGTTCACCCTAAAACTGAGCTCTGGAACTCTCCACATTTTAGAGTTTAAGGGAAATATAGAAAAATATCAAAAATACAGAGAAAGGAGTTGCCATTGAACTAAAAGGAAGTCCAAGAAATAGCACCATTTCAGGGAACAAGGAAGGAAATTGCCACCTACTTCAACTGGAGCTGCCAGAACAAGTATGTGGGAATTATACAAATGACTATTGGATCTGTCACCAAAGAGGCACTAGTGGCCTAGGTGATAGCAGTCTCTGCACAATAAAAAGAAGGAAAATATTATTGGAGTAGATTCCCAAAGAAAAGCAAGAAATTAAAGAGGGTGAGTATAGTTGAAGATAGACACTTTGCATTACTGAAGTGAGGCTATGAGTTTTGCAGGGTCTAGATGGTTTGTGTGTGTGTGTGTGTATGTTTGTTTGTTTTAAAGTAGCTTATATTTCAGTGTGTTTTAAATTGATTGAATGATCAACTTAAAGATTAATGATGGAATGGCCAGGCACAATGGCTCATGCCTGTATTCCTAACACTTTCAGAAGCTGAGACAGGAAGATTGCCTAAGGCCAGGAGTTCAAAAACCAGCCTGGACAACATAGAGAGATCCTGTTTCTACAAAAATAAAAATAAACAAACTAGCAGGGCATGGTGGTGCACACCTATAGTCCCAGTTACTCGGGAGGCTGAGGCAGGAGAATGGCTTGAGCCTAGGAGTTTGAGGCTGCAGTAAGCTGTGATTGCACCACTGTACTCCAGCCTAGGTGACACGGTGAGACTTTGTCTCTAAAACAAAACAAATATTGATGATGGAAAAGGTTATCCATGGAGAAAAGAGAGAGGATATAAAAGATGAATCATCCTTGCATAGATGAGAGGAGATAAGCCTGAGTGTCCAAGTAGGGTGAGTATTTTAGAAAGAAACAACAGGAAAAATACATTTGTAGACAAAGGTTGGGAGAGTCACATAATTTTTTGACACTTCCTTCTTCTTTTCTGTGATGGTCACACTCTCCAGTGTAAACCTTAGAGATGTGTGCGGGATCTCCACCCAGGGAATCTAACTCAAGTCCCAGGATTCAGAATTCTAAAAGAAGGCTACTCACATAGGTACATAATCTTAGATGACTAGCCGTGATGCTGAGCCCAAAACCCACACAAGGCTCATGTCACAAATCTTCTTCTTTACAGCAAATAAGGTTGACAGCCCGGTTCATCTTGACCCACTGCTTGGGCATAGAGAATAGCATCTTTTCTTAGTATCATAGTCAATCTGACTGAACTAAGGGATGCCAAATAGCTAGAGACACATTATTTCTGGATGTGTTTGTGAGGATGTTTCCAGAGGAGATTAACATTTGGGTCAGTAGACTGAATAAAGAAGATTGCTCCCACCAATGTAGGTTGGCATCATCCAATCCATTGAGGGCCTGAATAAAAAAATAAAAATAAAAGGTGAAGGAAAGGTAAATTTACTCTCTCTTCTGTATCTGGGACATCTGTCTTCTGCTCTCAGTCATTTCATTTAGACTGAAACTACACCATGAGCTTTCTTAGACTTCCAACTTGCAGAAGGCAGATGATGGAATGTCTCAGCCTCCATAGCAAAGTAAGTCAATGCCCCATAATAAATATATTTCTATATATCTCCGTATATATCTTATTTGTTTTTGGTTCTCTGGAGAACCCTGACTAATACACCAAATACGTATCTGAACATTCCACTAGTGTTTTTCTCACAGTTTGATTAAGGTTCATTGTCAAAGCTGCAGAGATAAGCAAGAATTAAGTAAAACAAACCCACCACATTAACTATTTCATCAAGGTGAATACCTATAGATGTGATACCATAGTTGATATGGTCTGTCTCTATGTCCCCATCCAAGTCTCGTGTTGAATTGTAGTTCCCAATGTTGGAGGTGAGGCCTGGTGGGAGGTGATTGGTTATGGGGGTAATTTCTAATGGCTTAGGACCATCTTCCTAGTGTTGTCTCATGAGTGAGTTATCACAAGATCTGCTTGTTTGAAATGTGTAGTGCCTCCTTTTCGCACTCTCTCTCTCTCGCCAGCGATGTGAAAATATGCTTGCTTCCCCTTTGCCTTCCACCACGACTGTAGGTTTCCTGAGGCCTCCTCAGAAGCAAAAGCCTATACAGTCCACAGAATGTCAAGCTGATTAAACCTATTTTCTTTGTAAATTACCCCGTCTCAGGCATGTCTTTATGGCAGTGTGAGAATGGACTAATACAATGAGCAACTTCCCTCCAATATGCCTCTTTTTTTTCTTTCTTAGAGAAACGCAAAGCAAGGTAGTTAGCCAAGTTTGAAGAGCACAAACAGGCTTTAGAAGTTTAAGGAGAAAGCATAAAATGCAAAGCTGTCTCGCATAGAATTGGGAGAACAAATTAAGAGGCATAATATAGTAGGACTTCTGGGCAGTACTACAGTGTACCTTACTGGTCATTGTCATAATTTAAAGTTAGACCATCTGATATGTTGCTTTTCTCCAGCACCTTCAGAGGCAAGTTAGGAAGAGCTGGTTCTTCCAACTTTAGGACTTTCTGGTTGGTAGGCTAAAAAGTAGAGGGGCAAAACAGTCCAAGGACAATGGATCAGGAAATCCAAATTTATTAGGAGAAAAGAGAAGACATGCTCTACTCATATCTTTTGGAGTTAATTCAAGATCCTTACTTCATAGCACTTTATAATTTATAAAACCATCTCATATACAATCAGTCATTTTATATTCATAATAACCTAAAGAGCTACGTGGAACACATTTTTTGTTTTCAGCTTTCAGGTGAGGGATCTTGGAGATCTTTGGTTTGCCCATGGTGACAAAGAGGGTAAGAGCTAGACCTGGGATTAGAACGTGTTCTTAATTACAATGCCATGCTTGTGAATTAAATTCTTATTTTCTGACTGGAAAATGAAGAAAGAGATTAGTAAGAATCAATTTTAGAATCCATGTGGACAACCCATTGGCATAAACCTTCAAATCCTGACATTTAACTCCCATGAGACATATAAATGCATTCACAGTAATTCCCACAAGCATCAAGCATTATATTTAGAGTTTCTATTCAGGAATCAATATCCAACATGTTGTTTGAGGTTCAACCACACTTAATGGATGGAAGTTCCTACGTGAAAAGTATCTTAACCCTATACATGGATTCACCATTGCTGCTCACCTGGAAGATCAGTACGTCAGCAGATGAAACACTATGTTTTCCTGTATTCAGCACGTTCCATCAACTGGCAAGCTTTTGTTTCTATGCTTTTGAAATGACTGGATGTGCATGATCAGATCGAATTACTTGTAAACCCGGGTAGCTGATTTTGTTACACGACTTCTTAGAATGGTGCTGCAGGCAGGATGGAATAATCATAGCAGCCAATGTCTTTGGGGGATTTCTCTACACAGGCTTTCTGCCACCCTCTCTGCTTGCATCACCTAATTGTAGCCTTATGATGGATGCACTGTGATCTTATTAACAGATAATAAAAGGGAGGCATTTGGATTATGAACTTACTGTGATCATGTAGCTGGTAAAAATAATCCACCTATCAGTAAAGTCATGGAATTCCTTATTCTGGGGAAAACAGGGGAGGAAAAATTCAAAACCATGTTCAGAATGCTGGGAACAAAAGTTTGATGGCCTGTTTTTTCCTAATCAATATGCATTAATCCCCCAAACTCCTCCCTACCTCAGTTCTTTGCCAATGTTTCATGAAACAGAATATTTTGGATACTAAGAACGGACGTTTGAAATACTCATTCAATCCAGGGTTCTAGAATGTCCCAGACCATGACCTTGAAGGTCTGAAAATGCATTTCCAAACAATTTCCTGAGACGAGACTGCAATGAGGAGAATTGGATTCATAGTTAGTGATCTGTTTAATGCGACTGATGATGTTTTAACTAACTGCAATTGATTTTTGGAGGACCTCTCCCTCAGATGCAATGGTAGATGAATTTTATTTCGCTTGGCTTTGTTTGTAGTCATTAAAAGCTAAACACAATTAAAACCAAAATGTATCTGAAGCCGGAAGCTAAATCCAGATAGAGCGAAGTTCAGGCATTAAGTAGATGCTCCCTAACACCCACTCTGCTCCTTGGAGGGAAGAGATCAACAGAATAAAGCACTCATAATCCTGAAACATTATTTATCGAAAAGGGTAACATCAGTTCGCTAAGATCAGGAGATCAAGCAAAGACGACGTTGGTCAGTTAAATGAAAAATTTTTTTTCAACTGATTTATTCAAGGCTTGTGTGCCATGGCTGGTCTAATATTTGCGGGATTAAGGTATTAAGAAATAAAATAAGTCATCGGTTTTGATTGTACTTTTTCAGTTGGTTGGCAAAAGATTAAACAAAGTTAATTGTAGAGGTCTTTGTTTTAAAGCTAGCTAGCAGACAGGACGGATATTCCACCAAAATAAGCTTGCCTTGGGTTATTGCATCTTAGGTGATTGTGCTTTATAGAGGTTAAAGGGCAGAACCACAAACTCAGATGGCTTCCTCGGTCAGCTAGACAACTCAAATATACAAATTTGTTCAGGATGGAACAACCAGGAGCTTTGGGAACCGAAAGGAAGCCAGTTCTGAAGATGTTAAAAATTAAAGTGCTTATCACCAATGAATGCACGAAGAGGGAACACAAAACTGGTCTTCAAATCACACCTCTAAACCAGGTGTGGCATTCTGTTGTGGGATGAATTATTCCTCTGCTACAGGAGTAGAACTCGTGGTGGTTATAAGGCAAACCTTTATTCACATCTCATCATTCTCAATGGTAGTGAAGTATGAATAAATTTGATAACAACTCTGACCTTCAATTGCTGATTAAGAAAATGGGCTCAATCATACTGTGGTCAAAATAAAACAATAACAGATTTTGGCATGGAAGTGGTGAAAAGGGGACACTTGTACTCTGCTGGCAGGAATGCAATCAAGTACAACCCCTGTGGAAAACAGTATTGAGATTCCTAAAAAACTAAAAGAACTACTATATTAGCCAGGGTTCCCTAGAGGGACAGGACTAATAGGATAGATGTAAATATGAAAGGGAGTTTATTAAGGAGTATTGAATCACACAATCACAAGCTGAAATCCCACAATAGGCCATCTGCAAGCTGAGGAGCAAGGAAGCCAGTCCGAGTCCCAAAAGCTCAAAAGTAGGGAAGCTGACAGTGCAGCCTTCAGTCTGTGGCTGAGGGCCCGAGAACCCCTGGCAAACCACTGGCATAAGTCCAAAAGTCCAAAAAGTTGTAAACCAATGTTCAAGAGCAGGAAGTATCCAGCACAGGAGAAAGATGGAGGCCAGAAAACTCAGCCAGTCTAGTTCTTCCACGTTCCTCTGCCTGCTTCTATCCTAGCTGCACTGGTAGCTGACTAGATGGTGCCCACCCAGAATGAGGTGGGTCTGCCTCTCCCAGTCCACCAACTCAAAGTTAATCTCCTTTGGCAACATCCTCACAGCCACACCCAGGAACAATACCTTGCATTCTTCAATCCAATCAAGTTGAATTCAATATTAATCATCACAATTACCATTTCATTCACCAATCCCACTACCGGGTATCTACCCAGAGGAAAATAAGTCAGTGTGTATATAAAAAAGACGCTTGGACATGCATGTTTACAGCAGCAAAATTTGCAATTGCAGAAATATGGAACCAGCCTAAATGCCCATCAACCAACAAGTGGATAAAGAAAATGAGATATACATATATACACACACACCACACACACACATATATAATGGAATACTACTCAGTCATGAGAAGGAACAAAATAATGGTGTTCGCAGCAACCTAGAAGGGGTTAGAGACCATTATTCTAAGTAAAGTAACTGAGGAATGGAAAACCTAATATTATATGTTCTCACTTATAAGTGGGAGCTAAGCTATGAGGATGCAAAGGCATAAGAATGCTGTAATAAACTTTGGGGACTTGGGGAGATGGAAGGGGGGTGAGGGTAAAAGACCACATATTGGGTACAGTGTACACTGCTCAGTTGATGGGTGCAGTAAAACCTCAGAAATCACTACTAAAGAACTTTTCCACGCAACAAAACACCACCTTTTCCCTCAAAACTATTGAAATTAAAAAAAAAAATGTAACGGATTAGTAGAGAAGTAAATTCATTGTGTTACCTAATAATATTTTGTTATTGCCTGTTACCCCAATCTAGAATAAAGTAGGATAATTGAAAAAATTAATAATACGATCTGTAAACCCCCCCAAATCCCTGACAATTACTAGTATCCATCAATAAAGGATTGTCATCCCCTCCAGCCATATAGAGACCACATATCTCAGGCTCCTGGCTATTGAGTGAGATTATTCACCTATTTCTCACTAATTCCTTTCCTGTATACACTAAGGAGGCCACCTGTTTCAGATAGTTGAGCTACAAGTTAGGAACACTGCCATCTGCATGGGAAATAGCTTCTCTGAACAGTTGTCAAGAGTTAGAAATAAACCCTGCTAGCTTAAGGGACTGAGAATTAGTATACGATTTTCATTACTGCAACATCGCCTAGTCTATCTTGTATAATAAAATATCAGTCTGTCACTGTATGTATTTTTTTTCTTTTTTTCAAGTGAGGTTTCTTTCCAGAGGGTAAAGGGAATCATAGGTGAAGGCAAGCAAGGAATATCATGATGGCACACGTCACTGAAGATAGGTAAGAGTGGCCATAAGAACAGGAACAGGGCAACAGATAGCAACGCAATGGTAAAAATCAAACAAAAAACAGTAAGCTTCAGTCTTAGCAGAGCTGAAGACTGTCAGTGTGAGGAACAGAAATGAAAAAGTGATAAATGGTAATTAGAGGATGTTAATCATTAAGACTGGTGTCAGAGTGATGAGTGGTAAGAAGGTGGAGAGTATGGGCATGCACGCCAGAGTCAGGAACAAGGAAAAACATGCAAGAGAAGACATAAAGAAATGGAAATACAAAGGCATTGGAAAGATTGTCTATGTTTTTGGCTGTGAGTAATGAGAAGGTCGAGAATATAGGAATGCACATCAAAGTTAGGAACAAGGAAATCTATGCAAGAGATCAAGAAATGGAAATACCAAGATATTGAAAAGACCATTTATGTGTGTAGTTCAGTTGGGAAACTTCTGAAAGCAGAGCCCAAGTCACAGAATCTGAATCTCTCTGGGGACAGAGATCAGGCTTTATTATTTTGTAAATCTCCCCCAAGATGTCAATATGTACCTGAAGTTGAAACCCCATGAATTTTAAAATCCTCAATTACTAAAACAAAAGTAGTGTTTGTGAATCCCATGCTAAAATTTTCAACAAACAATAGATTCCTTCAATGGCTGTCCCTTGGAGGGAGAGGGAAAGTGACATGGCCACATAGCCAATGTCATGAGCTCCAAAGCTGGTCTTTTTTTTAAAAGAGGAGATTCTGGAGGAGGCTGTCAGCAGGCAAAAAGAGACCATGCCACCTCTAGCCCTGAGGATGAGAAAATTGAAAACGAGAATGTCTGTATTGAAGGATACTGCCAACAAATTGTTACCCTCCCCTCAAGGAAGGGCCGAGCTTTCAATGAGAAAAAGAAAGTAAAGGAAATGTTCAAAAAGTGTTTAAGGTAAGAAGAATTTTGTTAAAAAATTTGTGAGTACCACAAGGCAAGTGGAAGCTTCCAGAAATTGAGAACTTTGGGAGATAAGGGAATTTGTGTCAGATAAGGGAATCTACAGACCTCATGGGAAGAGATGGTCTTGAATTTCCTTAATTAATAAAATCTATGAAAACATGATTTGTCATGGGATCTACAGAAAACATCCCAGATGGAAATTCAAGAGAATTCACCTGTAATTGCGCATAAGACATAGCAACCCAGATAGTCCTTCCTTTCTGCATTGGATAGAGCTTCTCTGACAGAAGGTTCCACTCAAATTACAACAATACATGTAACGTGTAGCAGCTCCTAACAAATTACCACTGGGAAACATTCCATCGTGTATCTTCAAATTCTTAGGACTCAGGAAGGTGAAGTCTGTGACTCTTATAGAACAAATCACTAAGAGAAAATAAATGATTGAATCAATATAGCAGAAGAGTTTGATTCTACAGACTTTTACTGAACCATGAATAAGAAGAAAAAAATCAAGAATCTCTAAGGATTTTTTGCTTGTTTTTGGTAAAGCTACGTTAGACATTGGAACATAGAGGTGGAACCAAGATCAAGAGTGAGAGAATCCCAAGGGCAGGTCATAATTTTGGATCTGAACAGAGAGGTACCGGTAGATTGCAGAGGTGGATATACAAAAAGATATAAGGGAAAGAGGAGTAGAACTAAATAGCAAAGATGTGTAATTATCTTTTTTGTCTTTTTGCTCAGATTTTTTTTCATGTTTTTCCTGATTGTAGTATCTTTTGAGCAAGATGGAATTCACATGATTAATTTGCTCCTGGTCATCTTTTTTTTTTTTTTTTTTTTTTTTTTGAGAAAGAGTTTCACTCTTGTTGCCCAGGCTGGAGTGCGATGGTGCCATCTCTGCTCACTGCAACTTCTGCCTCCCAGGTTCAGGTGAATCTCCTGCCTTAGCCTCCCGAGTAGCTGAGATTACAGGCGCCCACCACCACACCCAGCTAATTTTTGCATTTTTAGTAGAGATGGTGGTTCACAATGTTGGCCAGGCTGATCTCGAACTCCTGACCTCAGGTGATCCACTCGCCTTGGCCTCCCAAAGTGTTGGGATTACAGGCGTGAGCCACCGCACCCAGTCCCTGGTCATCTTTAGAGATGTCTTTATCAATCCTTTAAATTCTCATCTAAAAGTCCACTCAAAATTGTATCTCAACCAGTGGGAAATTCAAAGCTTAGACTAAATTACCAAATAGGCAGTTGATAGGGTGCTCTTCAATGTCTTACAAACTAGACCCTCAACCTACTATAGAGGTCACTAATGAATTATTAAGTCAAAGCTCTAAAACCAGAAGGGTCCAGTTAGCTAAAATGGTTTTTCCACTTCTGTACATAAAGATTAAGAATGGACTAAAGTCCAATCCACCTTCTATCATGCAAAAATGGAGGCTGGCTGCTAACAGAGTAAACCCAAAGAAGCAAAGATTGGTTAACACAGCGACAATTTCATATATTGTAGGATTTACAGATTATTTTAATAAAGGCAAACATTGCTAATGCAAACATTATGAAATCGAATAATCTTCTATTTTTATTTCCTTTTGAACGTCTACCAATGGAAAACATCAACCAATTCATAAAATATCAAATAATTCAGTAGCAGAAAAAATGAAAGCAAAACAAAGCTAATAAAAAAATCACATTTTTAAATTATTGCTTAAAAATGGCTTATTGCTCACTTTAATATTAATTATTTTCACCAACAAATGACACATTAGTTTAATTTGTAATCAATAATAAAAAATTGCTGGGGGGTGTTTTATTACTTATTGTTGATATTACTATTATTTATTGGAATAGGTTGCTAAGCAATTTTTATTAATAATACAAATATGTCCATTTTTCCTTTAATGATATCTTTAGATCTCTTTTAGAAAACCTTATTAGTTTTCTACTTGCTTGAAAAATTAATATAGCACAATTAAATCCTAGATATTAAATATCACTATTCTAATAATGTTAAAATTGACTACAAACTTCTTTTCTGACATAGTAAAGTATACTTTCACAGACTTAGAAGGCTTAAAGTTAACTAAGTAGAGAGAGAGAAAGAGAGAGTGTGTTGTGTTGGGATAGTGCCTGTGCATGTTAATAACAATAAAAATCTTTAGGTTTCTTCACTGGGAAACCCACAATTAAAGTAATAGGCTCTCTACCCATCCAGTTCCTTTACTGTCCACATTAACACAAGAGATTCAGGCTCATTTCATTCTAATTATCCTCCTAGCGGACTTCATAGTGAGCCAACCAAGTGGTTCTTGCTAGCAAGACAATCCTTATCTATGGAATGTTTTAGCATGATGTACCTAGTTGTTTAGGATTGTTTTATGGCAAGGAAACATGACATCTGTCAATTTATGTGACATAGCTCACTGGAAACCTTCACCTAAGCTGTGAAACTGAGGGAAAGAAAAAGATATTCCATGACCCCAGATATTTCTTTTTTGATGGTAAAGTGGTCATGGGTCTTTGTTAGAAAACTCATCCGTCAACCTGGGCTAGAAACATGCAATGAGAGAAGAGGAAACTTGAGGAGTCTTGATGGAGGAAAACAAGTATCTCTAGTTTACTGTACTGCAAAATTACTCATGCCTCTAACATCCTCAGTAAAGCCTGGCCTGGCTGACTCCAGACGGTGTGATTTGACAACTCAATGCTTTACGTCATGTCATTTACTAAATTGATGGTGTATTTAAATCAGGTAGTGAATCTCTTTTTTCAAATCAACGTGTAAAGCATGGTGTAAGGGAGTGTGCGTTTTACAAAGGGCATCAGGGAAACTGTTAAGGTGTTTATCATTAGAGCCCTATAATGTTGACCGGTGCCCAGCGGGGGCAGCCAAGACTAGGCACAAATGGCTGAATGATGGGCAGATGCAAGGACCCAGAGAGTGGGGGGTTCAGGCCAACAGCAGTGGCTAAGGTTCCCTGCAACCATCACTTCCCATACCAGGTGTACACTTTGCCAGCAATATGAGTGACAGGATGTGAATGTTGCCACAGAGGAGTTAATGCAAAAAGAGAAGAGAACTACATTTTAACCTGGCAATATAATAACCGGGGCTAGGATGTGGTTTCCAAAACTCACTTTTTTTCTTGGGATCCAGATTTCCCGTAGGTAGATAGATAGGTAGTAAGGATGTAAGTAGCTAGCTACTTTGATATAGGTAGGTGGGTAAGTAGCTAGGTAGGTAGGTTAGTAGGTAGAAAGGTATATAGATAGGTTCTTAGGCCATATTTAGTTGGTAGTAAACACAGTACTTAGACTGGTAGGCAAATAGGTAGATGGATTGTTAGGTAAGTAAGTAGGTAAATAGATAGGTGGGTAGGTAGCTAGGTAGGTTAGTAGGTAAAAAGGTAAATAGATAGGTACTTAGGTCATATTTACTAGGTAGTAAACAAGTAGGTAGATAGGTAGGTAGGGTAGATAAGTGCATAGGTAAATATATTCATAAGTAGTAGATAGTTAAGTAGATACATAACTTAGGCATAGGTTGGTATGTAGGTAGCTAACTAGCTAGGTAGATAGGTAGTTTAATAGGTATAAAGGTACATATATAGGTACTTAGGTCATATTTAGTAGGTAGATAGGTAGGTAGGGTAGATAGGTGGATAGTTAGGTAGGTATGTTTATAATTAGTAGATATTATATAGGTATAGGTTGGTAGGTAGGTAGCTAACGAGCTAGGCAAGTAGGTAGCTTAGTAGGTAGAAAGGTATATAGATAGGTACTTAGATAATATTTAGTAGATAGTACGCAGGTAAGTGGATAGATAGGTAGGTAGGGGAGATAGGTGGATAGTAAGGTAGGTGTATTTATAAGTAGATAGGTAGGTATATACATGAGTAGATAAGTATGTAGGTAGGTGCACAGCTAACTAGCTACGTAGGTAGGTAACTTAGTAGATAGGAAGGCATGTAGATAGGTACTTAGGTCATATATAGTAAGTAGTAAACAGGCAGATAGGTAAACAGGTAGGTGGGAATATATGTAGCTCAGTTAGTAGGTAATTGGGTAGGTAGGTAGCTAAGTAGGTACATAGATATGTAGCAAGTAGTTAGCTAGTTATGTTACGTGGTAGGAAGATATATAATATATATAATAGATAGGTACTAAGTCACATTTAGTAAGTAGTAGACAGACATGTAAATAGAGAGGTAGAGAGGTAGGTAGGTGGGTAGGTAGCCAAATAGATAGGCAGATATATAGGTAAGTAGGTAGGTAGATTAGTAGGTAGAAAGGAATATAGATAGGTACTTAGGCTGTATTTAGTAGATAGTAGACAAACAAGTAGGTGGATAGGTAGGTAGATAAGTAAGTAGATAACTCTGTAGGTATATAAATAGGTAGCTAGCTAGCAAATTAGCTAGATAGGTAGGTACTGTGCTACGTGCTTAATTTACAATCCGCCAAATAAGAGATGAGTCTCTTCTTACACGAGGCAATATAAAAAGTCATACAAGTCAAAGGATTTTTATTGTGACTTTGTTCTCCTGTACAAGACAATGGACAGCATTTGGACCTCACCCCAATTGTGTTTACCTCTCTGACAAAGGATAGAGTCAGTCAAACCCTGCGTTGGCTGTGACAGTCATATGCCAGTTTGCATATGACAGAGTGAGTTTCTGGATGCAGGACTTTCGGAGGTAGAACAAGAAAGTTCCTGAGCAAACTTGGATGAGTTGGTCAGCCTCAAAATATCTGAACAAGCGTAGGCCCTTTAGAAATCCTATTGACACAGAGAGAAGAGGAAAACTAAACAATGGGCTGGGACCCCACAGCCAGGCTCCGAGGGACCAGCCAGGAAAATGCTTCAGACAAGAAATATTCTCGTTTCTTTTAATCCGTTCCCTGTGCAAAAAATGATAGTGGATGTTGAATGCCCAGAAAGGCCCCTTTGCTTTATATAATTGTAGCTGGTTTAATAATGGCATGTAATTGAACAGGGGTTCAATGTGTCCATCTTAGTGGAAGTACTAAACTGTATACCACTTTCTAGCCTCTCTATACTTTAACAAGTAAGCTAATTCTTCAGGAAAGTAATTTCCCAGGAATTCTGTCATTATCTTGTTTCATCCTTTAGAACAACACTCACAATTTTGGGGGGAAATATTTGGAAATTTGGTTTCAGGGTGAGTTAGAAAATAGACATGCTCTGTTCACTGTATGTTGCTTATCTGGTGGTGTTTGAATCCTTAGATAGGATCTGACCGGGGGTTTCCAGCAATCACATGTTATACAGATTCATTTAATTTTTACATGAATCTGTTGAAATGAGAGTTGCTGGTGCTAATGCTTTTATGAATAAGAAAAATGAAGTTTGGATAAGAGACTTTCCCAATATCAGACAGTGATCAAGCCGAGGTTTAGAATCCAGTCGTGGAATCTAAGTTACCCCGTCTATGGGTAGGACTCTGACCCACGCAAATTATTCCAATGTCAGTCAAGTTAAACTAAGATCATATCGCATTAGGGTTGGCTCGAAATCCAATGGCTGCTGTCCTTATAAGAAGAAAGGAAACATGGAGATACAGGCAAACAATAAAGAAAAAGTCCATGTGAAGATGCAGCCAGTAATTGGAGTTACTCAGCTGCAAATCCAGGAACACCAGGAACTACTGGCAATCATTAAAAGCTAGGAAAGATGAAAGAAAGAAAGAAAGAAGGAAGGAAAGAAAGAAAGAAAGAAAGAAAGAAAGAAAGAAAGAAAGAGAGAGAGAGAGAGAGAGAGAGAGAGAGAGAGAGAGAGAAAGAAAGAAAGAAAGAAAGAAAGAAAGAAAGAAAGAAAGAAAGAAAGAAAGAAAGAAAGAAAGAAAGAAAGAAAGAAGAAAGAAAAAGAGAGAGAAAGAAAGAAAAGGAAGAAGAAAGGAAGGAAGGAGAAAGAAAGGAAAGAAGGAAGGAAGGAAAAACTAAAAGAAAAAAATGCCATGAACAATATCTATGACATAATTATATAGTCATGCTTTTACATACAATTCTTTTCATAAATTATTGGAGTACGGATGGTATTTGGTTACATGAATAAGTTCTTTAGTGGTGACTTGTGAGATTTTGGTGCATCCATCACTTGAGCAGTACACCCTGCACCATATATGTAATCTTTTATCCCTCAGCCCCTCCCACTCTTCCCCCCAAGTCCCCAAAGTCCATTGTATCATTCCCCTGCCTTTGCATCCTCATAGCTTAGCTCCAGTGTATCAGTGAGAACATACAATGTTTGGTTTTCCATTCACTTAGAATAATAGTCTCCAGTCTCATCCAGGTCCCTGCAAATGCCATTAATTCATTCCTTTTCATGGCTGCATTGTATTCCATCATATATATATATCCATATATATCCATATATATATATATTCCATCATATATATGTGTATATATATATTCCATCATATATATGTGTATATATATATTCCATCATATATATATGTGTGTGTGTGTATATATATATAAAATCACAGTTTCTTTATCCACTCATTGATTGATGGGCATTTGGGTTGGTTCCATGATTTTGCTATTGTGAATCCTGCCACTATAAACATGTGTGTGCAAGTATCTTTTTTGAATAATGACTTGTTTTCCTCTGGGTAGATACCAAGTAGTGGGATTTCTGGATGAAATGGTAGCCCACTCTCACCACTCCTCTTCAACATAGTACTGGAAGTCCTAGCCAAAGCAATTAGACAAGAGAAAGAAATAAAGGGCATCCAAATCGGTAAAGAGGAAGTCAGACTGCCACTGTTTGCTGAATATATGATCATTTACCTAGGAAATCCTTAGGACTCCTCCAGAAAGCTCCTAGAACTGATAAAAGAATTCAGCAGAGCTTCCGAATACAAGATTAATTTACACAAATCAGTACTTCTTCTATATACACCAATGGCATTGAAGCAGAGAATCAAATTAAGAACTCGACCCCTTTTACAGTAGCTGTAAAAAAAAGAAAAATTTAGGAAGATACCTAACCAAGGATTCAAAAGACCTCTAGAAGAAAAACTACAAATCACTGCTGAAAGAAATCATAGATGACACAAACAAATGGAAACACATCCAATGCTCATGGACGGGTAGAATCAATATTGTGAAAATGACCATGCTGCCAAAAGAAATCTACAAATTCAACACAATCCCCATTAAAATACCACATACAATTTAAAGAATATATATCTCAAACAAGTAGTTATGACATTTGCTTATAGGGTTCAGCATATGCCCCATTCTCAAATCTCCAAAAGAAAAAAAAAATTGCATTAAATCAGGAAAAGAATAAAGGATTAAAATGGTGAAAAATTTAAATCAGAGGTAGAAAAAAGTTTATTCCTTGTAAATGAATTGCCTTCCAACTTTACCAAAGTTTTTGCTTTGGTTTGGAACATCCATACTGTTTACAACAGAAAGAGGCAAAGTCTTAAAATATTTTCTCTCTCTTTGGTGTTTTAGTTCCTTATGGGAGTTTCCTTCTATTTTTATTCTGCATATTGTCCTATTTAATGATTGTGTTTATTCACTCGTGGCTTTGAAAAAGGCTTTATTCATTTTTATTTCTTTTTTTCCCTGATTCTAGAAATATTAGTACTGCATATATAGAAGAAGACAATTAAATGAGACCCAGGGGAGGGGAGGGGGGATGATAAGGGATTTGCATAATTGTATGCACATGGTTGTCAATTGTTGATCTTGCTCCGACCTGCTATGCTATAACTCAAGCTGTCATACTGTGTGGAAAGCAGTAAAATTTCCTATTATGAGAAAATGAAGGCTTAAATCAACATGCACTTATTCTGTGAGCAATCTATTATTTAAATCAAAACGTATTGAACGTTACTCTTAAACTATCTCATTCAACTCATTTTAAACAAGTGTTATAATCAGTTTCTTTTCCATGCAAAGAAATTAAACTTCAGGGATATTACAGTTGAGTGATTTCTGCAAGAGAGATTCTTCTCCATATGTTTTTGTTTGTTTGGGGGTTTTCTTGAAATTCTATTAAAATTGATAAGTTCTAAAGTGATATTTTTGTTCACAATTTATTTTCCAAATTGGGTTTGCATAGATGTCATGTAGACATTTTGAAAGAAATTTGAGATAGAAGTTTATGATTTTTTTGTAAGATTTTGCCCGTCTCACTCAAATTCCAGGAGAATGTTAACAACATAATATTTATAGATCTTTTTCTCTCACATGATAGAAAAAAAATAGCTCAGAGTACTATGAGTTATGTGAAGTATGCCAAACTTATGAGGCCCAGGGAGACAAGAGTGTGTGAGACTGCAGCCACACTCACTCGCCCTCGTACCCATGCCTGGGGGCAATTGTTTGAAAGCATTTTATTTCTGACTAGCTGCCTCACTTAGTAGCTTCATGTCCCTGGAATTTGTGATACAAAGAACAATGTATAGCCAATCAATATTTTATGTTACTTTCATGTAAATTCTTGGTAAACAATTTAGGAACTGCCTCTTCTTTTCCTTTAAAAACTCACTTGTTCCTGCTGTTAATCAGAGCATACATTCAGGACAACTTGAACCTATGGTCCTGGGTTACAGTCTTCAAACTTGGACCAAATAAACTCTCTACTTATAACACGTGTGTCTCATGTTTCCCTCTCCATTAGGCTAACATGTCTACACAGATAACATCTGTCTAGATGATGAGAAAAGCTAATAGAGTCCATTATTGGGACACACACACAGACACACACGCACACACACACACACAAAACAGAAGTCACACACTTAGAAAAGATCTCGTCGTATATTCAAAATAACCCTAACTGCTCATACTTGTAACAACCACACAATTCACTGGGCTTCTCAGGGATGCAGGATTAGCAATTAACAGGAGTTGCAGTGCTGTTTCCATAGCATTTGAAAGCTTTCTTCCTTCCCTCTCAGGACCTCATCAAAATAATCCAGGCCAGGTGCAGTGGCTCATGCCTGTAATCCCAACACTATGCGAGGCCGAGGTGGGTGGATCACTTGAGGCCAGGAGTTCAAGACCAGCCTGGCCAACATGGCGAAACCGTGTCTCTACGAAAAATACAAAAATTAGCTGGGTGTGGTGGCGCATACCTGTAGACCCAGCTGCTCGGGAAACTGAGGCATGATAATCGTTTGAACCTGGAAAGTGGAGGTTGCAGTGAGCTGAGATCACACTGCTGCACTCCAGCCTGGGCGACTGGGCAAGACCCTGTCTCAGAAAAACAAAAACAAAAATCCAGAAGATAGAGCACATGTCAGTGTAAAATAACTTTGATGCTGAAGGAAGCCACAGCTCTTGAAAGATTCACACACATTTCTTTTACAAAGGTACTGTTCTGACTTCAATGGTGGACTATAAGTCTTGTTAAATTAAATGAGGTGGTCAGGCTTCCATACTTGGAGTCTCTACATAACAGAGATCTAATGTAATATGTAGAAAAAAAAAAAAAAAAGTTTGGGTTTCACCTCATTACAAACAGTTGAGCTTCAGTTAATCACAGCTATCCAACCAATCAGATTGTTCTCAAATAAGGTGAATGCCTCATCATATTATGTCCAAATAAAGAAGATGGCCAGCTGTGGCCAATCAGATGATTTTTCTACTTTGCTTCTGTGTTTGGTCTATGAAAAACCTCTCTCGTCACACTGGTTGGCACAGCTTTCCAAACCTCCTCTGCTTCCAAGTGCTGCCCGACTTGTGAATCACTCTTTGCTCAAATAAACTCTGCTAAATTCTTCTAAAGTTTTTTTATTATTATTTTAATAGTATAAAAACTCACATAATCAAAATACTGATTTTTTGCATCATGGCTGATACAGGCTTGTTTATGTAGAGGAGAGACAATACAGTGTCTGCTTGGATGTGACGCATTTCGGAAGCCACCTTGAGAAAGATCGTACTGCCCATATATGTTGCTGTGAAATTACAACAAAACATTCCATCTAAGGAAGAAAAATAACACACTTTGCTTCTTAACTGGAGGTCCTCATGATTTCGTTTAAAAAAGTAATTCCAACAGGAAAACAAAATTGCCGGGTGGATAAAGTAATGTTTTGGGTCATAAAAACAGTATCTTTGTTATTTGCACTGTTTCAGGCAAGATAAGTGAGGAGATATTGGGCTAGCAAAGAGGCAAAGGTGGGTAGGTCATAGAGATTCTTTTATTCTACTAAGATGTGTGACCATACTGCAGAATTCCACTTTTATTTTCCTGGTTGACTCAAACCTGAGTTATTAATGTTAAATTATCCATGTGTTCATATATTATTAATGTAATTGGTAACAAACTATTAATTTTATGTATAATAAATGTATTGTAAAAGTTAACAAGTATTCATTAATGATCTGTTGTTATTAATACTTATATTTTTGTGTTCTGTGGTTTTCTAAGGCCACTCCAGGGACATTGAGAACAATGTCTTTGCCTGCACTAAATAAATGAGCAGAACAATGGTTAATGGAGTTCTCTTTACAGGGTTCTTCTTTAATCAGTGATGTCTTCTTATTTTAGAAGGATAAAATAGCCTCTCTTTGTTATTAAGTTTAGTGTCTCTATTTTTGCCCTAAATTGTATTGGTCTTTGAGATTTCAATATGGACCATAATTATATGTATTTGTTGGTATTCAATATGCTTCACATATTCAATTTGCTTCACATTTCAAATGCAATTTCACAATAAAACATTCTACGGGGATTCATTTTCCAGCCCCTCTACGTAAATATTCAAAAACACACTCTTGATCCTAATCCATAGAATCATAAAATCACGCCTTGTAGATTCATACTTCAGGATAATGAAGATAGTGAGTGATCTGAAATAAATCACACCTGAGACTATAGGCATGCACCACCACACTTGCATTTAGGCCAAGGTGGGAAGATCACTTGAGGCCAAGAATTCAAGTCCAGCCTGGGAAACATAGTGAAACACCATCTCTTAAAAATAAAAATAGATGGCCAAGTGTGGTGGCTCACGCCTCTAATCCCATCACTTTGGGAGGCTGAGGTGGGTGGATCATATGAGGTCAGAGTTTCAAGACCAGCCTGGCCAACATGGTGAAACCCCATCTCTACAAAAATATAAAAATTACCCGGGCATGATGGCAGGTGCCTGTATTGGGAGGCTGAGGTGGGAGAATTGCTTGAACCCAGGAGGCGGAGGTTGCAGTGAGCCAAGTTCACACCATTGCATTCCAGCCTGGGCGACAGTGTTAGACTGTCTAAATATATATATATATATATATATATATATATATACACACACACACACACACACACACAATATTTAAAAAATAAAATAAATAGATTTTAAAAATTTAAATGTATTTACCATTGACAAAGATGTATATATTAATTGTGTACAGCATGATGTTTTGATATTTGTATACATTGTGGGGTGGCTAAATCAAGCTAATTAACTTATTTATGACCTCATATGCTGTGTGTTTTTGTGTAGTGTGAATAATAGATTTTGAGCAATTAACGGGGCAACTGGGCATTTTTTCATCCACGCTGGCTCCTGGTCACTCACGTTATATGTCCAGGGCACTAATAATGCTGTATCAGGGCCCTCAAGCTCCACAATAGAAGGCTGGGATTTTTAAGATGGTGAGTAAGGCTATAATTTACCTTCAGTCACTTCCTTCAACCTTGTGTCCAGCTCATACACAGATGATAGTAGTCATAAACCAAGACCTCACTCTCTGAATTTACAAGAGAAGAATGACATTGTCTATGGAAAAAAGTGATTCAATTGCTTTTAAGCCCCAACTGAGTGTGGGGAATGGGGTTCTTTATGTTGAATGCATGCACAGCAAAGGGAGTTGTATTAGTTCATTCTCACAGTGCTATAAAGAACTACCTGAGACTGGGTAATTTATAAACAAAAGAACTTTAATTGACTCACAGTTCCACAGGCTTAACAGAAAGCATGACTGAAAGACCTCAGGAAACTTACAATCACGGCAGAAAGCTAAGGGGAAGGAAGCACCCTCTTCACATGGCGGTAGGAGAGAGAGAGAGCGCAAAGGGGGAAGTGCTACACACTTTAAAACAATCAGGTTCTGTGAGAACTCACCCATTATCATGAGAATAGCAAATGGAAAGTGCACCCCGATGATCCAGTCACCTCCCACTAGATCCCTCCCTCGACACCGGGAGTTACAATTTGACATGAGATTCGAGTGGGGACACAGAGCCAAACTGTATCAGGAATGAACTGAAGATCAAGTGGACAGACTTATGGCAAAAACACCTGCAGAGCAGTAAGACAGTTCTCCGAGCAAGCCACCAGTCTTTGATTATATCTTCTTTGAACTCAAATGTTTTTGTCAGTGACTATCACAGTAACTAAAAGACTGTTGAGTTAGAAAACAGATTGGTGGTTGTCAGGGCTGGAGGGAGAGTGTATGGGAAGTAACTACTTAATGGGTACTGAGTTTTTGTGTGATGATGAGAATATTCTGAAGTTAGATAGTGGTGATGGTTGTACAACTCTGAACCTAGAAAAGGTCATTGAACTGTATCCTTTGAAAGGTTGAATGTTATGGTCTATGAGTTATACTCTTTAAAAAGCCTCTAAACTTCAAACATTTAAATCTGTTATTCTAATGTATTAAATTGTTAAAATACATGATGCTGAAAATGATGTAGTTAAATTATAGAAACCAAAAATCTTATCATTTTTAAATTAAAATTTAATTGTTTAGTGAACATTTTATTCTTTAAAACTTTTGATATCAAAAGAAGATTTTTCAGGGATGGGAGTATTTGATTAAGGAATCACATTTGGAAGGCTGGAACATTCTCCAGAGATGTTAATTTTGACAATAAATCTTCCCCTAAAAGGAAATCCAAATAGAAATTTGAAGTTGGCAAATCTTGAGCCTGCATCTAAGAATAAGAATATCCTCGGGTCGGGCGCGGTGGCTCACGCCTGTAATCCCAGGACTTTGGGAGGCCAAGGTGGGTGGATCACGAGGTCAGGAAATCGAGACCATCCTGGCTAACACGGTGAAACCCTGTCTCTACTGAAAATACAAAAAAATTAGCCGGGCATGGTGGCGGGCGCCTGTAGTCCCGGCTACTTGGGAGGCTGAGGCAGGAGAAAGGCGTGAATCCAGGAGGCGGAGCTTGCAGTGAGCAGAGATTTCGCCACTGCACTCCAGCCTGGGCGACAGAGCCAGACTCCGTCTCAAAAAAAAAAAAAGAAAGAATATTCTCCCTTAATAAAACAATCGTATACATGCATTTTGAAAAACAACTTCAGCTCACATGGCCAGAAGATATTGCAGAAGCAAGTGCCATGAATGTACTTGTATGGTAAGCTCCTCAAGAGTGAAAGAAATAAAATCATATGTTTTCTGTTGTTTAGAATGGTTGTATTTAGAATCATGCATAATACTCATAAAAAATCTAAATTCCAGTTAATTTTTTAAGTCCTACTTCATAGTATAGGTTGAATGGTAACTAAGGGGATTCAGCTGTTAATGTTCCAAAATACCACCATGAGTAAGATGCTATGAATTGGCCTTTTCCCCAAATAGATGTTTAGTGCCCATTATACCTAATTTCGCCTAGTTCTTTGTGTCACCTTGTCTACTAATATCTTAACATTTTAAAGACAATAGTAGTAGAGAAATAATTCTCCCTCCCTCTCTCTCTCTCTCTGTCTCTTTCTCTGACTTTTTCTCTCTCTTCTCTTATGGTATCTTACTTGGCAAACAGCTTAGGATTTCGTAACCATACACACTTATTCCTGTACTAGGCAGTGAAGAGGAAGAAAAGAAGAAGGTTACAGCCCTTCGAAATCTCATATTATTTTAAAAGTGCAGGCCCAGTGAGCTGGCTCACACCTGTAATCCCAGTACTTTGGGAAGCCAAGGCAGGAGGACCACTTGAACCCAGGAGCACAAGACCAGCTAGGGCAACATAGTAGACCCCTTCTCTGCAAAAAAATAAAATAAATTAGCTAGATGTGGTGGTGCCCACCTGTACTTCCAGCAACTTGGGAGGCTGGGGTGGGAGGATCACTTGAGCTAGGAGATGGAAGATACAGCGATCTTTGATTGCACCACTGCCCTCCAGCCTGGGTGACAGAGGGAAATCGCATGTCCAATAAAAAAATAAATAAGCAAAGAGGTCTTTCACACAGATAATCTCATCTAGTCCGCATTTTACGAGTGAGAAGATTGAAATCCAGGGCAATTAAATGCCATCTGTTGGTGGTTCTTAGCAACTCTCCACACTTTTATTCCAGCCACAGGCTTTCTTTGTAACAGCAGAAAATATATGTAATCAAATTAAATTAAAGAGCACATACCACATCTTCCTCTTCTGTTGATACTTTTCCTGTGTATGCAACACACTTTTTTCCCTGCACCATGAGAGTTTAGCAATGCTGACTGATGGAGTGCCAGGAGCTGGGAGCCCCAGTACTCAGTGGTAGAGAATGATCAACTACGTTCACAGCGGGAACGTAGCTCAGATTCTCTGGGCTGTCTATCACAGGGCACTGTTGCAGGGAACTCCATAAGCACAGTGGAAACAAGATGACTTGCTAGTTGGCCAGGCCCCATGCACCTGGGAAGAGGCTCTCCATCACTATATCTGTAATACGGGAAGTGCCACCTTCAGCCAGTACACACTGATGAAGGCCATGTGGATGCTGAGAATCAACCCCTTACAACGGCACCTGGACTTTGACAATGTTCCACAAACAATTCTTTTCATCACCATAAGGCTCCACATCACACACCCATAATGAAAGACAAATTATCTCTTTGAAACAATCATTAACAAAATATACAAGGATTCGTATGAAGTCTAGGACAGTCACCTGCAGAGATCTAAGAGGTCACCTGCCTACAGCTGCTGTTGTTGTTTTCTTGTTTCTTTAAAAAAATGAATTTATTTTAGGTTGGTGTACAGATTATTTCATCACCCAGGTAATAAGCATAGTACCCGACAGATAGTATTTTTATCTTGACCCTCATCCCACCCTCCACCTTCAAGTAGTCCCCAGTGACTATTGTTCTCCTCTTTGTGTCCATGTGTACTAAATGTTTAGCTCCCACTTATCAGTGAGAACATATAGTATTTGGTTTTCTGCTCCTGTGTTAGTTCACTTAGGCTAATGGCCTCCACCTCCATCCACGTTGCTGCAAAGAACATGATCTCGTTCTATTTCATGCCTGCACAGTATTCCATGTTGTCTATGTACCACATTTTCTTTATCCAATCTACCACTAATGGACACCTAGGTTGATTCCATGTCTTTGCTATTGTGAATAGTGCTGAGATAAACATATGCATGCATGTGCCTTTATGGTAGAATGATTTATATTCCTCTGGGTATGTACCCAATAATGGGATTGCTGGGTCAAATGGTAGTTCTGTTTTAAGTTCTTTGAGAAATCACTTCGCACTACACAAAGAACAGCCCTGTGGCGGAGATCAACCCTAAGCTTCAGAACATACCTTTTCAAACAGATTCCGTATCCCCTTTTCATTTGTCCACAGGATCCTCCCAAGTACTGTTAATATACCACACCAGGAAGAGAATCTTAATAAATTCATAAAAGCTAATGTGGTCCAGGCAGCATTTTATCACTAATTTATCATTGATGCATCAATTCATAATGGCATCAAAATAAAAAATGTATGAGACAAGCAACTGCAACTAATAAGAAACTCTGTCTGGTATAAATATTGGATGTAAGAGGAAATCAGAATTCTAATAAGCATTAATTAGAAAATAGTACATTACTAAGCTACTAGAAAACATGGTATTACTAAAGTTATGGGATGTAGCCAATGCCTTACTCAGAAGGCAAATTTATAATCTTAAATGTTAAATGTTTCCCCATTAATAATAGAGAATAAAAATAATTGGATCAAGCAAAAACAAACAAAAAACCTGTCCTTGTCTTGCCTACTGATAACATTTTATCCAGTGTTAGACCTCTGAACTCACTACTTGAAAACCCAATCCCTCATTTGAAAAAAAAAAAAACATGAAGTATCGGCACACACTAATACGTGGATAAACCTTGAAGAAGTTATGCTGAATGAAAGAAGGACACATGGTGTATGATTCTACTTAAAGAAATGTCCAGAAGACACAAATTCATGGAGTCAAAAAGTAGGCTCGAGGTTTTCAGGGACTTGGGAGGGTGAGAGAAACAGGAGGAAATTTTTTTTTTCTTTTTTGTGAGACAGAGACTTGCTCTATCACCCAGGCTGGAGTGCAGTGGCATGATCACACCTCATTGCAGCCTCCACCTCCTTGGGCCCAGGTGATCTTCCCACCTCAGCCTTCTGAGTAGCTGGGAAGACAGGTGCACACCACCACATGCAGCTAATTTTTATATTTTTTGTAGAGACAGGGTCTCACTATGTTACCCAGGCTGGTCTCAAACTCCTGGACTCAAACCATCCACCCACCTTGGCCTCTCAAAGTGCCAGGATTATAGGCACAAACCATCACACCCAGTTCAGCAACTTTTAGTAGAAATGAGGCTTCTTCGTGCAGTTATAAAAGTATTTTGCAATTGGATAGTGGTGACATTGCACAATTATGAATATACTAAAAGCCACGGAGTTGTGCTCTTTAAAAGGGTGACTACTATGGTATATAATTTTATTTCACACACACAAAGATAATTCCACATCAGGTGGGGTTGCCATTAGAATTTTCTACTATACACAGCAACATGGATGGAGCTGAAGGACATTACCTGAAGTGAAACAGCTCAGAAACAGAAAGTCAAATGCCGCATGTTCTCACTCATAAGTGGGAGGTAAATAATGTGTACACATGGACATAGAGAGTAGAATAATAGACACTGGAGACTCAGAAGGGTGGGAGGGTCAGGGAGGGAAAAGCAATGAGAAATTACTTATTGGGTATGATGTACATTATTCAGATGATGGGTACACTAAAAGCCAAGACTTCACCACTAGGCAGTACACAGATGTAACAAAAATTGCACTTGGACCCCTTAAATTTATAAAAATACAAAACAAAAACGAGTTTATATATCCAGCTTAAAAATAAGAAGAATATGCTGCCATGGTTAATATACCCAATAGTGGGGGAAATTAGTTCTATTTAGCAATATATGAGAGATTTTCTCTGAAAACCATCTTTTGTTATAGAGACACCATTGCAGACATTGGTTGAAAACTTCCTATGAACCTGGATATTCCTTCATACTGTGCTATAAAAAAAATAAAAAATAAATAGCCTACTAAAAAGAGTCGAACTAAAGACCTGAGATTCTATCCTGAGAAAGTCATACTTACTAAGTTGGCCTATCGTGGGATCTGGCCATCAGCCCGCAATGCAACAGGGCTCTCTCTTTGTTCCCAGGCGGATTGGCAGGTCAAGAAATGATAGACACACACAAGATAGTGAAAGCTGGGTCCAGGGGAGTCACCGCCTTCTGGTCCCGCGGTGCCAACAATGCACTGGATATGCCAGCATTTATTATTAAGTTTAGTGAGGGTGGGGTAGGTTAGTGAGGGATTTAGGGTCATTTGATTATGAGGTGAGATGGTCACATGGGGATGAAGTAATTCGTTAACATAACATCTGTATGCAGAAGTACAGTATACAGAGATAAGAATTTACAATATAGTGTGTGCATCAGTAATTTCTAACAGAGCCTTAAAACAGAAACACGGTCTTTCCATAACCTATGATTAGCAAGATATTAATCAGCAGTAACAGTTACAACAAAAGCTGGTTACAAACAATCCATAGAAACAGGACGTGAAGCTACACAACCAGTTAGATCAGAAATTCTCAAAAGGGAGTATGCCTTAACCCTAAAGAGGCCTAGAAGAGCCATGGCAAGATGAGGGCGTTTATAGCCCTATCTTACCCATATGGACAGGCACCCCCCCCCCCCACCCCACCACCTGCATCCGTTTATAGGCTCTCCACAAGGGTCACATTCCATTCCCAGAGCTATGAACATCTGCTTTTCTGGGATAGAAATCTTGGTGACATGAAGCCTCCCTGACTGCACGTCCGTTCATAGGCTCTCTGCAAGGGGAAGCACATCACACCCTGTTGGCTCATTATGGCAGCCCAACCTGGCATTGTCTTTACACAATCCTGCATACAATTTTGTATTTACAAATATCAGGGGCATTTCATCTTTTATTCCGTAGGAATAGTTTCAGGGGGTCTCCCCACATTGGCCCAAGACTGCCATTTAAGAACTTGGACTTAGGGAACTTCCCGCTACCCTAATTGATAAGCATAGATCATGATGTCTAAATTACACCCCAAAAATGTAATTTGGGGGGAACACCTGCCTTCCTTCCAGGTGGCTGAAATTTTGGTAGATGTCTTTGTGAAGATACCCCCATAAAAATCCCGGGTACTGAGTCTCCAAGGAGCTTCCCTGGTAGAGAGCATTTCAAACATGTCAAAATTCATCACTGGAGGAATGAGTCACATCCTCTGTGACTCCAGTGAAAGAGAATTTCCTTGGAAGTTTGCACCTGGTTTCTCATGGAGTTCACCCCATTTGCTTTTTCCCTTGGCTAAGTTTTCTTGCTATATTTTGCTTACATAAATCATAGCTTAAAGTATGATTATCTGCTCAGTCTTTTGAGTTATTATAGTAGATCATCAAATCTGGAGGTGGATTTGGAGATATGTTAGCACACCAACCTTCCCATAAGTTGGGCTCATAAAACTGTCTTAAAAAGCCTCATGAAGTTTGTGAACACAGGAGCTAGGAGGTATCAAAAAACATGGCATATTTCGGATCTTATCTGTAGACTTTGTATGCTCTGTTCTTGGAGGATATGAGCTGTCATTGCTAAAAACATTTTGCACAAAGAGTGTTTTAGTAGAAAAATTAGAAATGTTGGCTGCTGTGGCTCATGCCTCTAATCCTAGGACTTTGGGAGGCTGAGGTGGGAGGATTGCTTGAGCCAAGGGGTTTGAGACTAGCCCAGGCAATATAGCAAGACCCTGTCCTTACAAATAATTTTTTTAAATAGCTGGGCACAGTGGTGTGTGCCTATGATTCCAAGAACTTGGGAGGCTGAGGTGAAAGGATTACTTGAGCCTAGGAGTTTGAGACCAGCCTGGGCAACATAGCAATACCCCATCTCCACAGATAATAATAAAAAAATAGCCTGGTGTGGTAGCATGTGCCTCTGGTTCCAACTACTTAGGAGGCTGAGATGGGAAGATCACTTGAGCCCAGGAAGTTGAGGCTGCAGAGAGCTATGATCACATCATTGCACTCCAGCCTGGGTGACAAAGCAATACTCTGTCTCAAGAAAAAAAAAAAAAAGGAAAGAGAAGGAAGGAAGGAAAGAAAGAAAGAAAGAAAGAAAGAAAGAAAGAAAGAAAGAAAGAAAGAAAGAAAGAAAGAAAGAAAGAAAGAAAGAAAGAAAGAAAGAAAGAAAGAGAAAGGAAGGAAGGAAGGAAGGAAGGAAGGAAGGAAGGAAGGAAGGAAGGAAGGAAGGAAGGAAGGAAGGAAGGAGAAAAAGAATAGATATATTAAAAGACAGTATAAAATTGATCTCTTATAAATAAAACAATGACAGAAAAGTGTTTTGGTTTTAATTTCATAGGCTTTCCTTGTTACTTCTTCAGTAGTAAAAGCCACACTCCCTGGCCAGTCAACCAGTGTATGTGCCTTCTTTCATCATAAATTATCTGAATTATCTGCTATTTTCACATTTTCTGTGTGAAAACTTTCCACAAAATCTCACCAGGGCTATATTTATCAGAGGACACAAGTAAGTTGGGATGAGGCTCATCTTTTTCTGGCTTCTTTCCAAGAAAGGTAAATGACAAGTCAGCCCAAACAGATACAAAGAGCCAGGCTGATTTATAAGAGAACATGGACTCCCCAGACAGTTCTGTAGTGGCAGTGATCCCAGCTGCAATAAACCTGCCTGGCACTTTATAACACATTCCTGGAAGGATGATTTTTTTCCCTCAAATAAAAATTGGCCTTTACTAACTTTGAAGTTGCAATTATATAGGACACAGTCTCCCCTGATTGACGACAATAGATTAACGATCTATCCTTAGAAATTCTGTCTTCAATAACCAAAGTGGTGAAATTCTTGGTATGTATCCAAAGGAAAATAAATCACTATATCAAAAAGACAACTGCACTTGCATGTTTATTGCAGTACTATTCACAAATGCAAAGATATGGAATCAACCTAAGTGCCCATCAACAGAGGGCTGCATAAAGAAAATGTGGTCCATCTACACTGTGGAAAACTACTCGGCCACACAAGAGAATGAAATCATGTCTTTTGCAACATAAATGGAACTAGAGGCCACTCTTCTTGGTAAAATAAGTCAGAAACAGAAAGTTAAATACCACATATTCTCACTTATATATGGAGCTAAACAATGAGTCCACATGGACATAGAGAGTAGAATAATAGACAACTGGTGAATCCAAAGATGGGAAGAGTGGAAGAGGAGTGAGGGTTGAAACATTACCTAGTGGGTACAATATTCACTATTTAGGAGATGGATTCACTTACAGCCCGGACTTCACCAGTCTGCAATATATGCATGTCAGAAATCTGCACTTGTACCCCTTAAATATATAAAATAGTAATAATAATAGTTATTTTAAAAGGATGAAGGAGAACTGCTGAATGATTGCCAATCTCTTCATTCTGCATTTGTTTGGTAAATATTCATGGAGGGCCTACCATAAGCCAAGCACTGCATCCTGTACTAGGAAGCAAGGAAACGAAGCTGAGTGAGACCATGGAATACTACACAGCCATAAAAAAGGAGATCATGTCCTTTGCAGGGGCGTGGATGGAGCTGGAGGCCATTGTCTTTGCCGAACTAATGCAGGAACAGAAAACCAAATAAACCAAATACCACATGTCCTCACTTATAAGTGGGAGCTAAATTATGAGAACACATAGACCCAAAGAAGTAAACATCAGACACTGGGACCCACAAAAGGGCGGAGGGTGGGAAGAGGGAGAGAAGCAGAAAATATATGCATTGGGTACTAGGCTTAATACTTGGGTAATGAAATAATCTGTACAACAAATCCCCATGACACAATGTTACCTATGTAATAAATGTGTTGTATTAGTCTGCTTTCACACTGCTATAAAGATACAACCCGAGACCTGGTAATTTATAAAGAAAAGATATTTAATTGACTCACAGTTCGGCATGTCTGGGGAGGCCTCAGAAAAGTTACACTCATGGCAGAAGGGGAAGAGGCATGTCTTACCTGGTGGCAGGTGAGAGAGCGTGAGGAGTGAAGAGGGAAAAGCACCTTATAAAACCGTCAGATCCCATGAGAACTCACTCACTATCGTGAGAACAGCATGGGGGAAACCACTCCCATGATCAAATCACCTCCACCTGGTCTCTCCCTTGACACATAGGGATTATGGGAGTTTTAATTCAAGATGAGATTTGAGTGGGGACACAAAGCCTAACCATATCACTTGCACTTGTCCCCTTGAATTTAATGTAAATTTAAAAGAAAAGTTGATCTCATATATATAAGTAAAAACTAGACCAGAGGATACTACAGCCTGGGAAGGGTGATGGAAAGGAGGAGATAGGGACCGATTAGTTAAAGGATACAAAATTATAGCCAGATAGGAGGAACACGTTCTGGTGGTCTATACCACTGTAGGATGTCTACAGTTAACAATAATATATGCTTTTATACAGCTAGAAGGAGAATATTGAATGTTTCCAACACCAAGAAATGATAAATATTCAAGATGATGGATATGTTAATTACCTCAATCTGATAACTTTACATTAGATGTGTTGCAACACCACTATGTATCCCATAAATATATTCAATTATTATGTCAGTTAAAAAATAAAATAAAATAAAAAACAAAGGTGAGTGAGAAATACTTCCTGCCTATAAAGACGTTACAACATTTTATATTTATTTGGGGGGATGCGCAAACACGAAAATCACTCCGTTGCAGGTGAGTGCATGCAGAAAACTCTTTGCATCTTGTTTCACAACACAGGATGTTGTGAAAAGCAAACGTTGTATTCAATTTGTGGAAAGTTGTATTCAATTTGTGGAAAGTTGTATTCTATTTACTTGGGGTGTGCCCAAGACCAACCCATGCTCAAAAATTTGTAAGAAGTTGTTAGAGTTAAGACTCATTACAGCAACACAGTGATGATACTCAGACGCATCATTAAGGGAAAAAGACACTGGCATAGTTTGAAGAAATCCAAGCATAGGCCTTTTAGGAGTAACAGTAACAAAAACAGTCATGCACAAAGAGTGTTTCTACCCATCAGGGACTCCACAACCAAAGATTTTATTAGGGGCTGGTCATATAGGCACCCTCTGCTTACCACCTTTCTAAATACCAGACTCCCGGAAGGAAAGCAGATTTGCACCATAAATTACAAAAGGGCAGATATGAAAGTGTGGTGACCACTGTGCTCCAACTGACTTAACTGGTCTCCATATGTTGAAGGTTGAATGCTGCTTCCTACAGCAAGGTTTTCCCCTCCTCTCAACAAGCTGTATTCTGTTTGGAACTCACCTGTGAACTTCTTCCCCCAGGTGGCTCCTGCTAGAATTCGTAGGTCCTCTTAGCCTTCCCATCTCCCGGAAGGATATCTGTGACCCCAGTTTGAATTAGGAATGTCGCTGTGCATTCAATTTCATTGGAGCTCACTGTACCATAGAAAGGTGCATTGTGTGAGAAGAATTGCAGAACATCTCACCTTTATTACAGTGGATTGCCTTTTCACAAACCAAAACAGTTGGAGAAGAAAGACTGTTTATTCTCATTCTTTCCCCCAGTGGGCAGTTAGATGCCTGACCCAGAGAGCAGACTCCAAATAATAGTCTGTATAATGATACTGAATGAGGGGAGAGAACCTTTGAGTCAAGCAGAAACAGGGCTGTTTGCATCCATGGGGAAGCCTGTCACTCACAAAGGTGTCCACATGTCTATGGTCAACAGATATTAAAGGTCCCTGACTTCCATCGCATGCACCGTTTGGTTTTCTGTGGGAAGGCAAATCTACATTTGACCCTCTGTTGCAATTTAAATATCCTTTGACCTAACCTGGAGATGATTCCTTCCCCCAGCCTTTTGGGTAAAGAATACTTAATTAGCAGACTGCTAAAATAGCATAAGACCAATGAGAAGGGAACAATACACCAATTTAAGTAGAGGAAAGATGTAATAGGGATGAAGATGTGGTGGGACAAACCGAGAAAGAGGAGAGATACTTCATCATTGAGGTGGAGTCAACTTTATGATAGAAGATGCTGAGATCGTAGAGGATGATCAAGGTCATGACCACAGCAGAGGGCTGGCCATCCTGATAGGGAAACTCAAGCACGTATTTGAGACATGACTGAAGCCTTCTGTGAGTGTTATTGTAATGGAAGCAGCTCAGAGATGTGGTGATACCAGAGACCCTGCTGGATGTATGTTCTCACCTGCAAAAAGGTTCGCTATTGCTGGAATTGTTTTCACTTTTGTAAATCAGCATACTCACAATATTGTGTATTGAGTTATGAGTCTAGCTTGCATGTAAGGTGATCATTTTTTTAAAAACTAAGTATAACAAGCAGCATTTGAAAATGTATGAGAGGAATCTAATTTTTAAAAATATGGTAGTACATTCTTCTGTCAATGAAACAATCTTTTCTTGTACAAATGTATGAGGTAGAGGTGCTTTTTGTTACATGCATAGATTTCATCGTGGTCAAAACAGGACTTTTATGTTATTTATCATCTAATCAGCATACATTGTACCCATTAACTAATGTCTCCTCACTCACTCCTCCCTCCCACCCACTCACCCATTTGCGTCTCTATTGTTTGTCATTCTACTCTCTACATCCACGTGCACACATTATTTAGCACCCACTGTGAGTGAGAATATGTAGTATTTGACTTTCTGTGCCTGGTTTGTTTCACTTAAGACAGTTACCTCCAGTTTCATCCGTGTTGCCGCAAAAGACATAATTTCATTCTTTTTTATGGCTAATAGTATTCTGTGGTGTAGATGTACCACATTTTCTTTTTCCAGCCTACTGTTGATGGACACTTAGGTTGGTTCCCTATCTTTGCTATTGTGAATAAGATTGCCATAAACATGTGAGTATAGGTTTCTTTTTAATATGATGACTTATTTTCCCTTGAGTACATATCCAGTAGTGACATTGCTGGATCAAATGGTAGTTCTTTTTTTTTTTTTTTTTTTTTTTTTTTTTTTTTTTTTTTTTTTTTTTTTGAGACAGAGTCTCGCTCTGTCGCCCAGGCTGGAGTGCAGTGGCCGGATCTCAGCTCACTGCAAGCTCCGCCTCCCAGGTTTACACCATTCTCCTGCCTCAGCCTCCTGAGTAGCTGGGACTACAGGCGCCCGCCACCTCGCCCGGCTAGTTGTTTTTTTTTTTTTGGTATTTTTTAGTAGAGACGGGGTTTCACCGTGTTAGCCAGGATGGTCTCGATCTCCCAACCTCGTGATCCGCCCGTCTTGGCCTCCCGAAGTGCTGGGATTACAGGCTTGAGCCACTGCACCCGGCTCAAATGGTAGTTCTAATTTTAGTTATCTGAGAAATCTTCATATTGATTTCCATAAAGGATGTATTAACCAACAGTATTTAAGCATTCCCTTTTCTCTGTATCCTAATCAACATCTGTTATTTTTGGTCTTTTTAATAATAGCCATTCTGAGTGGGGTAAGATAAAATCTCATTGTGGTTTTAATTTGGATTTCCCTGATGATTATTGAGGTTGAGCAGAAATAATCTTTTGCAATTAAAAGTAGAAACTTCAATTTGTATTTTGACATTAGCATTTTTACAGGGTCAATGTGTGTGATGTAGCTAAAATGAAAAATGAAAAAGAGACATAATAACAAGTATTGGAAAGGGTACAGAAAAAGATGGAACCTTCCTGCACTGCTGATGGGAGCCTTCCTAAACAACCGATGGAACCTTCCTACACTATTATGGGAACCTTCCTATACTACTGATAGAACTTTCCCACACTACTGATGGAACTTTCCCACACTACTGATGGAACCTTCCCACACTACTATGGAAGCCTTCCTACACTACTGATGGAACTTTCCCACACTACTATAAAAAGACACAGCCATTTTGGAAAACAGTCTGGCAGTTCCTCAAAATGTTAAATATAGAGGGACCCTTTGACCCCATCTCTTCCACTCCTATGTATACACCCAAAATAAATGAACGTATAGGGCCACACAATAACTGGTGTACAAATGTGCATAGCGGCAGTATTCATAATCGCCAAACAATTGGAAACCACACACATGTCCATCAATGGATGAATACATAAACATTCATGTGTTTATCTATTCAAAGTAGTGGCCAGTCCATACAGAGGAGTATTATTTGGCCATAAAAAGAAATGAAATTCTGACCTAGACTACAACACAGTTATATGTTGAAAACCTCATGCTCAATGAAAGAAACCAGACAGGCAAAGCCACATGTTGTATGATTCCATTTATGTGACATGCCAAGACTAGGCAAATATATAGACAGAATATAGATTAGTGGTTGCCAGGGGTTGGAGACAGAGGTAATGGGAAGTAAATGTTTAACAAATATAAGATTTCCCTTTTGGGGTGATAAAAATGTTCCGGAATTAGAGGTGATGGTTGCACAACTCTGTGAACAAACAACCACTGAATTGGACACATTAAAAGAGGGAACTTTAGGATATGTGAGCAATATCTCACTAAAACTCAGTAAATCAATTATAAGGCAGAGTGTTCTTATGAAAAAAAAAGATCTAGGTCTGAAACAGCTACAAATATGGTAACTAATTTATCCTACTTAAGCCATTAATCTCCTCATGTAATAATGTAAAATTACAAATGATTTTTTTAAAAATCTGAAGCATAATCTCTAATGCAGCAATTCAGGTTTTTTCCTCATTATTCTGCTATGCAGAGACCTTAGTGCATGATAGAGCTGAGGGGAATTACCAATTAATCGAACTGATATGGATTGTGAAGAAAAATTTGTGTTTATATTAGTATTTCCCTTAGTGACCAGCTAATGTGATTTGGACACCACACCATTTACTCTTCAAGGTTCCTTATAATTTATAAAAGCCTATAAAAGGCAAATTGATTGATAAATAAATTTCAGTAATTCAATGAAAGGAGAAATTACAGGGTCAATAGACAGGTGCCATTGGTCTTCATTACATTTGTAGCCAATAAGTCTTCATATAATCAGAGGACAATATGGTGACCTTGAATAATCAGACAGGGACATTTAAATCTGCAGAGGTTTCTGCTGCCTTTTGTTCGGTTATGCCCTGCCCCCAGAGGTGGAGTCTACAGAGGAAGGCAGGCCTCCGTGAGCTGTGGTGGGCTCCACCCAGTTCCAGCTTCCTGGCCACTTTACCTACTCAAGCCTCAGCAATGGCGGGCGCCCCTCCCCCAGCCTTGCTGCTGCCTTGCAATTGGATCTCAGACTGCTGTGCTAGCAATGAGCAAGGCTCCTTGGGCATAGGACTCTCCGAGCCAGGCATGAGATATAATATCCTCGTGTGCTGTTTGTATACAATCATGTCATCTGCAAGCAGGGCCTTTGACAAAATTCAGCAGCCCTTCACGATAAAAACTCTCAGTAAATTTAGTATTGATGGAACATATCTCAAAATAATAAGAGCTATTTATGACAAACCCACAGCCAATATCATACTGAATGGGCAAAAACTGGAAACATTCCCCTTGAAAACTGGCACAAGACAGGGACGCCCTCTCTCACCACTTCTATTCAACATAGTGTTGGAAGTTCTGGCCAGGGCAATCAGGTAAGAGAAAGAAATAAAGGGTATTCAGTTAGGAAAAGAGGAAGTCAAATTGTCCCTGTTTGCAGATGACATGATTGTATATTTAGAAAACTCCATTGTCTCAGCCCCAAATCTCCTTAAGCTGGTAAGCAACTTCAGCAAAGTCTCAGGATACAAAATCAATGTGCAAAAATCACAAGCGTTCTTATACACCAATAACACAGAGAGCCAAATCATGAGTGAACTCCCATTCACAATTGCTTCAAAGAGAATAAAATACCTAGGAATCCAACTTACCAGGGATGTGAAGGACCTCTTCAAGGAGAACTACAAACCACTGCTCGATGAAATAAAAGAGGACACAAACAAATGGAAGAACATTCCATGCTCATGGATAGGAAGAATCAATATTGTGAAAATGGCCATACTGCCCAAGGTAATTTATAGATTCAATGCCATCCCCATTAAGCTACCAATGACTTTCTTCACAGAATTGGAAAAAAGTACTTTAAAGTTCATATGGAACTAAAAAAGAGCCTGCATTGCCAAGACAGTCCTAAGCCAAAAGAACAAAGCTGGAGGCATCACCCTATCTGACTTCAAACTATACAACAAGGCTACATTAACCAAAATAGCATAGTAGTGGTACCAAAACAGAGATACAGACCAATGGAACAGAACAGAGCCCTCAGAAATAATACCACACATCTACAACAATCTGATCTTTGACAAACCTGACAAAAACAAGAAATGGGCAAAGGATTCCCTATTTAATAAATGGTGCTGGGAAAACTGGCTAGCCATACATAGAAAGCTGAAACTGGATACCTTCCTTACACCATATACAAAAATTAATTCAAGATGGATTAAAGACTTAAATGTTAGACCTAAAACCATAAAAACCCTAGAAGAAAACCTAGGCAATATCATTCAGGATATAGGCACGGGCAAGGACCTCATGTCTAAAACACCAAAAGCAATGACAACAAAAACCAAAATTGACACATGGGATCTAATTAAACTAAAGAGCTTCTGCACAGCAAAAGAAACTACCATCAGAGTCAACAGGCAACCTACAGAATGGGAGAAAGTTTTTGCAATCTCCTCATCTGACAAAGGGCTAATATCCAGAATCTACAAAGAACTCAAATTTACAAGAAAAAATCAAATAACCCCACCAAAAGTGGGCAAAGGATATGAACAGACACTTCTCAAAAGAAGACATTTATGCAGCCAGCAGACACATGAAAAAATGCTCATCATCACCGGTCATCAGAGAAATGCAAATCAAAACCACAATGAATACCATCTCACACCAGTTAGAATGGCGATCATTAAAAAATCAGGAAACAACAGGTGCTGGAGAGGATGTGGAGAGATAGGAACACTTCTACACTGTTGGAGGTAGTGTAAATTAGTTCAGTCATTATGGAAGACAGTGTGGCAATTCTTTAAAGATCTAGAACCAGAAATACCATTTGACGCAGCCATCCCATTACTGGTTATATATCCAAAGGATTAAAAATCATGCTGCTATAAAGACACATGCACATGTATGTTTATTGTGGCACTATTCACAGTAGCAAAGACTTGGAACCAACCCAAATGTCCATCAGTGATAGACTGAATTAAGAAAATGTGGCACATATACACCATGGAATACTATGCAGCCATAAAAAAGGATGAGTTTGTGTCCTTTGTAGGGACATGGATGAAGCTGTAAATCATCATTCTCAGCAAACTATCACAAGGACAGAAAACCAAACACTGCATGTTCTCACTCATAGGTGGGAATTGAAGAATGAGATCACTTGAACACAGGAAGGGGAACATGACACACCGGGGCCTGTCATGGGGTGGGGGGAGGGGGGAGGGATAGCATTAGGAGATATACCTAATGTAAATGACGAGTTAATGGGTACAGCACACCAACATGACACATGTATACATATGTAACAAACCTGCACATTGTGCACGTGTACCCTAGAACTTAAAGTATAATGATAATAATAATAAAAAGAAATTTGAAAAAGTCAACAGCCAAACTAAACAACGGCACAAGGAAATTATCAGACATCCAGAAGGTGATATAATTCTGCAGGAAAAGGGACCTGAATGCTTCAATGGGGTGCAGGGGTGGAGAGGTAGATGGACAGATGAATAGAACTGTGGATGGCTAGAACAATGGACAGATAGAATGACATAATAATAGAATAGTAGAACAATAGATGGATAGAAAGAGATTCAGTTTAGGTATTGGCTCATGCAATTATGGAAGCTGAGAAGTCCCACAATGTGCTGTCTGCAAGCTGGAGACCCAGAAAAACCAGTGGTGTCGCTGAAGAAGGTCTGAGAGCTGGAGAGACAATGGTGTAGATTCCAGTCCAAGTCTGAACACCTGAGAACCGGGAGAACCCAGGGCAGACGATAAATGTCCCAGCTCAGCAGTGAGGAAGAAAGAGGGAGAGTCAGCTTTCCTCCACCTTTTTTATCTCTCTTTGCTTTCAGGGGATTGAATGATGCCTGCCCACATTGTGGAGGGTTTATCTGCTTTAATCTATGGATTCAAATGCTAATCTCTTCTGGAAACACCCTTACAGACACACTAAAAAATAATATCTAATCAGGGATCTTGGCATTCTATGGCCCAAAGTGACAGCTAAAATGCGTCATTAAAGGAGCATTCCTGAGATCTTAGGATATAGATGCAGGCATGCTTTTAAAACAAAATTATTTTTACTTTAGATTCGGGGGTACATGTGCAGGTTTGTTACATGGGTATATGGCATAATGCTTGGGTTTGGGCTTCTAGTGAACCCATCACCCAAATAATGAACATTGTACCCAATAGATAATTTTTCAATGCTTAACTTTCTCCCACCCTCTCCCTCTTTTGGAGTCCCCAGTGATTTTGTTTTTGTTTTGCTGTTTTTCTTTTCTTTTTTTTTTTTAAGAGACAAAGTTTCACTCTATTGCCAGGCCATTTTCCTTTTCCCTTCTCTTCCCTTCCCTTCCCTTCCCTTCCCTTCCCTTCCCTTCCCTTCCCTTCCCTTCCCTTTCCCTGAAAAGGACTCTGCTACTCATTGGTATCAATGGGTCCAAACCTCCTAGAAAATGGTATTTGTAAATAATGCATTTCAGTAATTTTCGATGGCAAGGATGCAGATGCAGACAGAGTATTTGCAGCAAAATGAATGCAGTTGGAGGCCACTATCTTAAGAGCATTAACACAGGAATAGAAAACCAAATACTGTATGTTCTCACTTTTAAGTAGGAGCTAAACATTGCATACTCACAGACATAAAGATGGCAACAATAGACACTGGTGACTACTAGAAAGGAGAAGAAGGAAGGATGACAAGGGTTACAAACTAACTATTGGGTACTATGCTTACTACCTGAGTGACAGGATAAATTGTACCTCAAACCTCAGCATCATGCAATATACCCATGTAACAAATCTGAACATGTACTCCCCTGAATCCAAAATAAAAGTAGAAAATATTAAATAAGTAAATAGCACTGCATTTTACAAATGTCTCTTCTCAAAATCCCAATATCTCATCCATGTGGGATTTTCTTCCATACAAACCGCACACACACACACACACACACAACAGCACCCAATGTTCATCTTTCTTTGATTCTTCTTTTATCGAGTTTCCTTCTCCACTGTCTCCTTTCACCCCTCCCTCCCAGAAATAGAATATATCTTTGCCTCATGTCCACTGGGGCAACTTCACTCTCTTCTTCAAAACTTGGTGTCAGATGTCACCTTGACTGGCATTTACTACTGAATCGCTTATTAAACCAAGTAACTTTCAAACAGTGCCCATCTCTCCATGCAGGGATCTGGTTGCCTGCTGCATTCCAGGGCAGAGGTGTCCTCTGCTCCAAGTTAGTGGCTCAAGTGCTTGCCCAACGCTGGAAACAGAGTGGGCAGGTGTCCAATGAGTGTTGACTATGTGCTGTGGACCACACAATAAAAGTGAAAAGAAAAATAATTAACAATTTTTTCTTTTTTAGCTGAATAAAAATGAAGATAATTGTGCCCCAGTCAACACTGAGAGGTAAAGATTGATGACTTAGTGCTATTACACTCCCCTTTCTTTTGTTTTCTCCTCTTTTTACATTATTTACTTAGAACAATATTTTTAAAAATTAAAATATGAATACACTGCCACTAGAAGGGTTACTAGAATTTTTAAGTATAATTGAATTTTTTGAAGCCTGAAAAATAATTTTTTAACATAGTAAAAGAAAAATAAGCCTTGAAAAAGGCAATTGATCATATAGAGTGATCAAAGTGTTGACATTTATCAATATGTTGTTAATAGCTTTGATTTGATGGGTGCAGATTTGGTGGGAGCGGGGGAGGAATTGCTTCATTGTCGCTTTTCATTCAATTCTGCTGCATTATACCCGAAATTTCTTTATGAGGTTGACTTTTTAAAAATTGTTTACACCTATTGATTAAAAGTTACAAGTATAAACACATAGGTCTTTTCTCTTTCTGATTTTTCTGGTCAATCAAACCAGTTGCCCATTTGTGCGTGTTATATTAGATGGTTAAAGCAATGTGTATGTTCATGGAATTGCTGAGTAGCAAGGTAAATTAGTTTGTAATTCCATCACAAACTAGATCCCAAGAATAGTGTGTCCTAAGGGAAAGGAGATCAATGTGGGTTGGAGAAATCAGAGGACGTAGATGTTGAAGAGTCATTTTTGAAAGACAGGATTTAAATAAAGGTGAGGAAGGGGCGAAGTCATTACAGCTAGAGGGTAGTCATTACAGGTAGTCATTATTTGCTAGAGAAAGGAGAGTGGTTTCCCATCAGGGATGAATAAGCCTCATTAAAGAACGTGTTACAGGCTGGGCGTGGTGGCTCACGTCTGTTATTCCAACAATTTGAGAGGCCAAGGCTGGTGGATCACTTGAGATCAGAAGTTTGAGACCAGCTTGGCCAACAGGGTGAAACCCCATCTCTAATAAAAATACAAAAAAAAAAAAAAAATGAGCTCAGTGTGGTGGTGCACACCTGTAATCCCAGCTACCCGAGATACTGAGGCAGGAGAATCACTTGAACCCAGAAGGTGGGTGGAGGTTGCAGTGAGCCAAGATCGTGCCACTGCCTGGGTAACAGAGCAAAATTCCCTCTGGGGGAAAAAAAAAAAAAAGAATGTGTTACAAAGGAGAGATAAAATACTGAAACTAGAGTACTAGAGTATAACGTGAGTTAGTACAGATACACATGGGAGAGCCCAGATAGAGGAAACTTACAGTACATTTCCCTTAGCCTCAAGGCTGCTTCTCAATTACTCATTACTCACAGTGTTGCTCATCTTTTTATGTATGCGACATCTTGTTTTCTTAAAAAGATTTTAGACTTGTTCATGGGGCGATTTAAGCTGATCACAATCGTAGTGAAGAACACTTACTTAAAGCTTGTTAAAATTTAAAATAAATAAGAACAGAGATAAAATCATCATCATCATCTTTATCATCATTACCATCATCATCACCAACACCATCATTATCATCACCATCATCACCATCACCATCACCACCGTTATCATCATCACCACCGTTATCATCATCACCATACCCGTCATCACCATCATCATCGTCACCACCATCAACATCATCAGCATCACCACCATTATCAACATCATCATCATCGCCACCATCATCAACATCATCAGCATCACCACCATCGTCAACATCATCAGCATCACCACCATCATCAACATCATTACCATCATCACCTTTATCATCACTGTTATCACCATCATTGCTATCATTATTACCATCATTACCATAACCATCATTGTCATCATCACCATCACCATCATCATCACCATCATCAGCATCCTCACCATCACCATCATTACCATTATCACTACCACAGATGAGGACAATTTATTTTATAGAAAGAAAACAGGAAAAAGGTTAAGAGTGACGTGATTCACAAGTAGAAAAGTCTAAGCTTCTGGTTAAGGTGGAGACACTCTATTTTAACCTCCCTTTAGCGATTGGCATTTATTGAGTTCTTTCCATGTTCAGAGTCTGAGGGAATAGGGGTAGACCCAATTTTTTAAAAAAGGAACACACAGATCCATGTACTTAGTTTATAAACCCATTGCAACTTGTATGCATTTATTTTATGCATTAATCTCTGAGTAAAAGCTGCTTGAGGTTTTCATCAGCTCTAAAACTTCCCAGAAATAACCTGTGAAATGCCTCCTTTTAATTTTGTGGGTCTGCTGGCTGCTGCGTTAGGAGGCATCACCCATTGCCAGTGCAGTCTAGCCTCACTGCCAAAAATGACTCTTCACACTAGGTAATTAGATTAGGACCAGCAGGCCAGAAGATAAAGGCCACTCAGTTCCTCAAGCAGAAGAGTACACTTTGTTTTTTTTTTACCAGCTGAAGATTTCCAAGCAGAAATAACCTGGGGGAAAAACTGCTACAGACAAGAGAATCGTCAAGCCCATGAAGTATAACTAGAACTTTCGGTTCTTTCCCACAAGAGTAATTCTAAAGGGGCATTGAGAAATTTGCAGTACAGCATCCTACTCAAGTAATAGATTCATTTAGCAAATGTCAGTGTTTAACACTGTCTGAGTTTTGTAGATGGAGGAAGGTGGAAAACATGCAATTAACAATAAATGGGGACAATGTGGGTCCCTGAGATAGATTGTTTGGAATTTGTGATTCTACCTAAAAATATACAGGTAGAACAGCATTGAGTACTCTCCTAATGCAAAATGCCATGTCTCCCTGCAAGGCCTGAGATCCTGAGGTATTTGTAAATTTAAGAAGACAGAAATAAGAAGAGCACACTGGAGGTGATATTTATACACCAGGCAGGCTTTCCAGACAAAATATTGCAAGAGACATACTTACACTAAATAATTACTCATTTTTTTCTGCAAATCAAAATTAACTTGCCCTATTTGCTAAATCTGGCAACCCAATCCCCCGTGGTCACTACTCTCTACTTCTATGAGCTCAACTTTTTTAGATTCCACATGTAAGTGAGATTATGTGGTATTTGTCACTCTACTCCCGGGTTGTTTGACTTAGCATCATCTCCTCCAGCTTTATCCATACTGTTACAAATGACAGAATTTCCTTCTATTTTAAGGCTGAACAAAATCCTATTGTGTATGTATATGTCATTCTAATCTCCTTTTCTACCACCTAGAGCACATCCTAATTTGGATGCCTTCATCATCTTTTTTAATCTTGAGACGTTTTTTCTTGGCAAGGCTCAGAGTGAGGGGTGCTATTGGCTTCTAGTGGGTGGAGGGCACAAAGGCTGATAAACATCTCACAGTGCTTGGGACAGTCTCATGCCACACGAAGAATAATCCAGGCCCAAATCGTCAGGTGTGCTGCTGTTTGAACCCAGATATCCTGTCTTCTTCATCCCGTAAGAGTATTTGAAATGAGTAATTGAAGCATCTTTTTCCCTTTTTAGGTACTAAGACTAATGCAGCTGCATGCCAACATAATTTTTCCCCCTAAGCACTCGAAATATCTTTCCAGAAACATAATAATAATAACAATAACGATTATTATTATTTGTAGTCCAACTGTGTACAGTATCCAGTTTTTGGAAAATTAGCCTACTCATGTAAGAGTTAAAACAGTAATAGGAGGAAAACGCCCTGTCTTAAAATATTCAAACCTTGTTTGGAAAGAATATGCAAGCAACACACATTTTCCTGAGAACATACAGTGCGATGAATACAGGCTAGATGAAAGACATAATTGCTAAATAGTTAGGGCCAATCAGATAATGCAGAAATGCCTTACATTGAAGAAACAGTGCTCATCTTGATCAAGTATGACCACAAAGTAATCTTGTCTAATCCTAGTGCTGGGCAATCGATTGCTCTAGAAGGATGTAAAGAATGGTAGGATGTTTTGTTTTGTTTTGTTTTGTTTTGTTTTGTTTTGTTTTGTTTTGTTTTGTTTTGTTTTTGAGACAAGGTCTCACTCTGTCACCCAGGCTGGAGTGCAGTGGCACAATCTCAGCTCACTGCAACCTCCACTTCCCAGGCTCAAGCCATTCTCCCACCTCAGCCTTCCGAGTAGCTGGGACTACAGGTGAGCACCATCACGCTCAGCTAATTTTTTGTATTTTTTGTAAGAAACAGGATTTCACCATGTTGCCCAAGCTGGTCGTGAACTTGTGAGCTCAAGCGATTTGCCCTCCTTGGCCTCCTAAAGTGCTGTGATTACAGGCCTGAACCGCCGCGCCCGGCCGAGAATGGTAGGGTTCTGTTGCAAGTCTATTTTCATGATAGGAAATAACAGGTCATTTTTCAGTTGTCTTCCTCAAGTTCAAGTACTTTTATGAGAAACTGGCAAATCCAGGTCTCTTCCCCCAAGATGATGACAATCTCTAGAGAAAACATTTTTTAAATTACATGAAGAAAAGGAAAGTTGATATCATTCCCAAACCTCAAGTTACAATTTCAGAGCCTTTTAAGGTATTATTTTGTTTTAATTGACAAATAATAATTATATATATTTATAGGGTGCAATTTGAGGCCTTAATGTCTCTAGATAGATATAGATATACACACATATATATAAAACATACTACCTGATTAAATGAAGCTAATTAACATATTCACCACTTTAAAAACCTATCATTTGTGGCAAAAACATTTCAAATCTACTGTTTTAGCAATGTTGACAGATGCATTATGTTATGATTAACTATAGTCAGCATGCTGTACAATTGATCTTTCAAACTTGTTCTTCTCATCTAATTGGAATTTTGTATGCTTTGACCAGCATCTCCCCAAGCCTCCCACCCAGCTCCTGGTAAGTACCATTCCATTCTCTACTTCTGTGAGTTTTACTTTTTTGGATTTCACATGTAACTAAGATTGTGTGGTAGTTGTTTCTCTATGTCTGGTTTACTTCACTTACCATTCTGTCCTCCAGTTTCATTCATGCTGTTGCAAATGACAAAATTTCCTTCTGTTTTAAGGCTGAGTAGAATCTCATTTGTATCCACACAACGTTTTAAAAATCTCCTTTTCCACCACCTGGTGGACATCCTAACTTGGATGCCTTCATCACCTTTAACTCATCATGACCAAGTGCATCATCTCTTTGCCAGCATATCACTAGTGATCATTGTCACTCCAGTGTCCATTGTCTCAATTCATATCTTCACTATCCCTTTCCAAGCAACAAGCACACAAGATTAATCCTGGACTCTGCTCTCTTCCCTCCTCTGAGATCCTGTGTGTCAGCATGTCCTGTCAATTCCACTTGGTAAATACCACTTGAATGCATCCATTTCAAACCATGCCCACCCATGATCCCATGATACACATGCACCCAAACCACTACCATGTCTCCATTACTACTACAAGAAGGCTGCAAAGATCAGAGGAAGCCTGGTTGATGCTAAAAAGAGCATCCACTCTTTTCTCATTGGCGCCATCTTGCTTCCCTTCCAAACCAGACAACGCTATGTATCCAGAGTTATCCTTCCAAAACAGAACACGAATCTCATCACCTCCAGGCTAAAAATGTCCACATTGCTTTTCATGTGAATTCTAAATACCTTATTGGATCTGCTGGGTCACAACAAAGTCCTCTGCCTGCTGCTCCCATCTCATAATTATCCCTCTTGCTCTCTCCCACCTCTCTCTCATGCTAAGCACTAGCCATATGGGTCATGATTTTGCCTGATTTTGCCCTTAAAACATGTTGAGCTTTCTCTCATAGAAGAACATTTCTTATTGTTTAATAACAGGTTGGCTATTTTCTCACCACACAACTTCTACTCAAGGCTACACTCCACCTTTTCTGCATGCTGTTTCTGCATCCCTCATTTCTGCAAAACTTCTTTGACCCACCAGACTAGATTAGGTATCCTCTCTCATCAGTACACTGAATTTAATATAAAGATTGAGTCTTTCATTCTTTCTCTGATCTGTATGATTTGTGAGAACTGAGATGGTTCCTCTCTTAGTCACACACATCACCTGCTTACCTTCAAGCATATTAGAAGTCTAGGTGTATACATCTCTCGGCAGTTGGTATGTCTCAAGTTTTACATGTTACAAGTGTTTCAAATTTTGTGAATAATGGCAGGATAAATAAACACAAATTACTTTTGCCCGTGTTGTTCTGTGGGGAATGTAGAACTATATCACCATAATGGCAGACTTTTCCCATTTCCAATACAGCTCTGAGATTGTTCCACAGAAATACTTGCTGTATTTTCCCTTTTGGTCCATTCTTCACTTTGACAGAAAGGATCTAGAATCAACCAAAGCAAAAACAAACAAACAAACAAACAAAAAACAAAACAAAACAAAAAAACAACAGCAAAAAATACACAAGGAAAAATTTTGTACTATTCTTCTCACTCAAGTGGGTGAGAATATGGCATATGGAAGAAATATCCTTGGATTTGTTTCTAAAATGACATAAGACTATGAGGGAGGAATGAACTATATCAGACAAAATTCACCATATTTTTATTTTGGAAATGAACGCAGTGGATGAGATTTTTCTAGCACATAGCCCACATATGCCTTCAAAACCTCACATAAAATTTTTACAAAAAAATTAACTCTTCAATTACACAATTGATCAATCTATCACCAAACATCAACCCATTTGATAAGATTGACTTTGCCATATTGTCTGGTCACTGCTCTGGGTGTATAATTAACTACTTTGCAAAAATCTTAAATTATATGACTTGTAATGTAACTTTTAAGTTGTGTAAAGTTTTCCATCAGGAAGCACACAATACAATTAGGGTTTCTCACCTTTGGCCCAGGTGACATTTTGGACCCAGTGAATGTTTGCTATGGGGACTGTCCTGTGCATTGTAGGATTTTTAACATCACCCCCTGGTCTCTACACACTGGACACCAGTAGTGTCCACTCTCCCAATAGTGACAGCCAAAACTGTTTTCAGACATTGTCAAATGTCCGCCACTGGGAGTGATTTTACCGCAGGACGGGGGGGGACATTTGGCAATGTCTGAAAACAATTTACTGCATGATGACTTAGATAAATTCAACTAAAAATATATGTCCCTGCCATGTTCCAGGCAATATTCTAAGCACTGAAAATAAGAGGAATGAATAAACAAATGAATGAATAAACAAAAAGTAAATAAATAATGTCCCCTCCAACATCTCTTGCAGTCTGAGAGGGAGGATGAGCATATGCATGTTCAACAAGTGTGTGCAGACACGGAAGTACTGAAAGTATAGACACAGTACAGAGGCAAAAAAAAAAAAAAAAAAAAAAAAGAGGTACACAGGGATGGATGAAGAGATGTGTATAAGAAAAAACTTTTCAGAGATCGTACTAGCTATTCAGGTTTTTGAGGGATGAATAGGAGTTCACCTGGTCACATGGGCAGGATGGGGGTGTGTAAGCAAGTTATCCATGAGGGGGCTGTCAGTAAAACAAAATACAGCACTGAAGATAATAAGGCTGAAACGTGAAAACTTTGGAAAGCAACAGGACACATTATCATGTAGTGCAACGCTATGCAAAGCACAAATGCCCTAAAATTCAAAAAATGTGGAAAGTAGTAAAGGTAGGCAGGCCACACATTTATCAGGGCAGGAGAATGTGACCCAGACCTTTATTCTCAAATGGGAAATGAAAGGCTTTTGCTGTTTTGCTCTGCATGATTTCATAAGAATGAGGGAACCATTGATTATCCATGGTCAGTTTATGGGAAAATAAATGTTATTTTAGCACCCATTGATGCAACCAAGAAAATGCAAACAAATTAGACGATCCTTTGTCTTCCTAGGACTGATCACCTCACAGCAAGTCTTAGTATTTGCACCATGGGCAACTCACTGCACAATCACCTGGGACTATCAGTTAAATAGACCCATCCTGGTTCCTACCCAAACTGATAGAACCTAGTTTTCCTCAACATGAGGTCACAGAATCTGCAAGCAAAATTGTTACCCAGTTTATTCTTACATGCTGCGAAGTCTGAGAATCTCTAGTCTGGTCTCACTTTCATAGTAACCTGCAATTTAAATAGGTAGAATTGCAAATCAAATCTGTTGCTCTATGTGGAAAGTGAGTATAAAAATAAAACGAGGAATATATGTCATTGGAGGGTTTCCTAAACATGAAGACAGAGCAGATTTTAAATTTAAAAAATGAAGAGACATTACTTATGTGGAAAAAAGCCCAGAGTGAAGGTGAATAAATTAAATTAAAATTTTTTTTTCTTTTCCAGATGGAGTCTCGCTCTGTCGCCCAGACTGGAGTATAGTGATGCGATCTCGGTTCACTGCAACCTCCGCCTCTTGGGTTCAAGCAATTCTCCTGCTTCAGCCTCCTATCTGGGACTACAGGTGTGCGCCACCACAGCCCGGCTAATTTTTGTATTTTTAGTAGAGATAGGGTTTCACCATGTTGGCCAGGCTGGTCTTGAACTCCTGACCTCAAGTCTTCCACCTGACTGGGCCTCCCAAAGTACTAGGATTACAGGCGTGAGCCACCACACCTGGTCAAATAAAATCTTGAAATCAAATATCAATTGTCAAAACTTTTTCTTCTATATTCTTTTTTGGGGGATAAAAGAAGATATAAATGGACACAGGAGGTTTTGGATGTAAATTATATATGTATGTTTATATATTTATATATATTTATGTGTTATATATAATTAAAGATACACATTGGCCAATTTGTATTTCTGTGGTAGCTTTTCTTTCCCCAAGCCTGTTAAAAATACCATGAATAGTTGCAGGAGGTTCTCAACCTGATTTTTCTTCTTCTTGAGAGGAAGCAGATTATAAACCCATTAAAAAACGATGTGTTAATTGTAAGGCTAAAATGCTGTGAAGAGCCTTGGTTCCTTGGTGAATTAAACAGGGTTACTTTCAGACACAGAAAGTAATTGCTTGTGACAAACTCGAAGTAACAAGTGAAGGGATAGGAAGAAGGCAGTAGAGTAGCCTGGAGGAAGAGAAACTGCGGGGAGTAAATGGCATTTTATTCCAGAGTAAGTCAAGAGCCTGTGTACAGGTAGAGTTTTATAGACCATAGAAAAGTGAATCTGAAAATAGACTGTTTTCATGCTACTACATGCTGGGTTCTCCATGCAGATCCTCTTTACAGAGATGCTGTGCTGTTGCTGCTACAAATTCATACCTGCACTCTTTTTCAGAGAACCATTTATTTGCTTCTACCTCACCTGGAGATGCCTGGGAGTTGATATTCCTGCACACACCCTAAGTCAACTACTACTAGTCAACGCCTGACCAGTGCAGCTCTGCTTCATTTGCTCTGGGTGAGGAATACCGTCTGAGACCACTTAGGGTGGACAACTCCCTGTAGGATCAAACTGAGGACTCCTGGTCTTCTCCACCTGCTTGTCTTTGCTTTTTATGGGTTTCTCCTGAGAGCATTTGCTCAGTACCTTACCAAACAAGAATACTCAACCCAGGTCTTGTTGCTTGAGAACCAAACCTTAGACTTGTGCTATTTGCACAATATTTAAGATACAGGGAGGCTTTAAATCAGGTGTCCCCTGCCCCTGGGCCATGGACCACTACTCGTCCATGGCCTGTGAGCCGTGGTTGAGCAAGCAAAGCTTCATCTGTATTTACAGCCGCTCCCAATCTCTCTCATCACTGCCTGAGCTCTGCCTCCATCAGATCAGCAGCAGCGTGATTCTCGTAGGAGTGAGAACTCTATTGTGAACTGTGCATGCAAGAGATCTAGATCGCATGCTCCATATGAGAATCTAATGCCTGATGATCTGTCACTGTCTCCCATCACATCCAGACGGCACTGTCTAGTTGCATGAAAACAAGCTCAGGACTCCCACTGATTCTACATGATGGTGAGTTGTATAATTATTTCATTATATATAGCAATGGAATAATAATAGAAATACAGTGCCCAATAAATGTAATGCACTGGAATCATCCCAAAACCACCCCCATAACCCCGCCACCACCGTGGAAGAATTGTCTTCCACTAAACCAGTCCCTGGTGCCAAAAAGGTTGGGCGCTGCTGATTGAAAGCTTAGTTATGTGTAGCATTTGAAGAAATACCAAGTACTTTAAGCAAAGCCATTTTCTCACAAATAAACAGAGTGTGAGTACGAAAATATTTCATAGTATTATTTTAATACAATTTATTTATAAATAAATTTAATAGTATTATTAAAATGTAACCATAAGTTGAAATCAGAGTTTTTTCTTAAAGTAATAGAACATTTTCTTGTTTTTCGACTTTTATGTTAGGTTTGGGGGTACATGGGAAGGTTTGTTACATCGGTAAACATGTGTCACAGGGGTTTGTCTTACAGATTATTTCACCACCCTGGTATTAAGCCCAGTACCCAATAGTTATCTTTCCTGCTCCTCTCCCTCCTCCCATCCTTCCCCCACAAGTAGACCCCAGTGTCTGTTGTTTCCTTCTTTGTAAAACATTTTCAGTGTCGACAGGTATACTGTATTCAGCAAAGAGCTACTCTACTGACTGAAGAGGAGTTCAGTGCAAATCCCTCATCAAGCCTGAATTCAAGGTGAAGGTTGGTTATGTTTATGAAGAGAATTGGCATCTGCCTAGTAGAGGTAGTTATAGGATTGCTTGAACAAAACTTCAGTGATCTGCAACAGTTCCAGACACTTTAAAGTTAGTGATTCATTTATACCAACTTCAGGACTGACATTTAACCTCATGAGAAGATATATCTAAGATGCCTTTCCAGTAGGGAGACTATCTGAGAAGCAATGGAACCTAGGACAAGTATGTTTGGTGGTTTGGGCTCTGGTTTCTCAATTATGGATGCACACTGGAATGATGTGCAAAGTTGTGGAAGGAGAAAGAATGCCAGAGATCATTGACGACCAACTAAATCAATCCCTATTAGGGGGATATCCCAGAGAAGCAGGTTTGGAGGTGGAGTCTGACATGCTTTATTTCTGACATATGCATCAGTTTCCTAGACAATGTGAATGCTTGGGTCTGTGGACTGCAAATGTCAAATATCTGTACTATGAAGAACAGGAAGTCTAGACTTAGTCATTGCAAGATGAAAGGATTCTAGGTGGCTTCAGAGGGACACAAAGGTGAGCTCACCAGGTAAGAAACATGGAAGACCTACTGTGATGGTTGTTCGTGAAACCTGGAGCTAGGATTTAGCAAAAGCTGGAATGAAGACCAAAATGGCAAGGGACAAAGAGATCTAAAGAAAGCACATTGTAAATTTCCTGAATGTCACTTGAAATTTTCTGTGACAGGAAAAAACAATCATTTTTTGGCTGTTAAAAAATTAAATTACTGTAAACTGGAATTTTTTTTTTAAACCTTTACATTCCAGGATACAAGTGCAGGTTTTTTACATACGTAAACTTGTGTCATGGGGGTTTGTTGAAACAATTATTTCGTCACTCAGGTATTAAGCCTAATACTCATTAATTATTTTCCAGATCCTCTTCCTCCTCCCACCCTCTACCCTCCAAAAGGCCCCAGTATATGTTATTCCCCTCTGTGTGTCCACGTGTTCTCATCATTTAGCTTCCACTTATAAGTGAGAACATGCAGTATTTAGCTTTCTGTTCCTGTTAGTTTGCTTAGGATAATAGCCTCCAGCTCCATCCATGTCGCCACAAAGGACTTGATCTCATTCTTTTTTATGGCTGCACGGTATTCCATGGCGCATATGTACCACATTTTCTTTATCCAGTCTATCACTGATGGGCATTTAGGCTGATTCCATGTCTCTGTTATTGTGAATCGTGCTGCAGTGAACATGCATGTGCATGTGTCTTTATAATAGAATAATTTATATTCCTTTGGGTATATACCCAGTAATGGAATATCTGGGTTGAATGGTATTTCTGGCTTTAGGTCTTTGAGGAATTGCCACACTGTCTTCCACAATGGTTGAACTAATTTACACTCCCACCAACAGTGTATAAGCATTCCTTTTTCTTCACAACCTTGCCAGCATCTGTTATTTTTTGACTTTTTATCAATAGCCATTCTGACTGGTGTTAGATAGTATCTCTTAAAAGATGGTTTTAGTAAATCCAAAATGAATTTAATTAGAAGTGTGTTTTTTTTTTCTCAATAGTCAAGGAAGATCAACAGAATTAGTCATCTGAAATCTGAAACAAATGCTTAAACAATATGTAATGATTTTTCACAGGATCTGAGCATATGACAACAGCCACTTATATAATGGCTTGACTTTGTGTCCACATTTCTCTGTCACACACATACACAGAGATAGACAGATGGAAGAAATAAATCACTATTTTGGCTATGAAAATATTTGGCTAGAAAAGTATGAGAAAGAGACTAAACAATTATTTTACAAAATGCAAAAGAGAGATTTTCAGTGAAATCCCCAGACAATTTTCCATGAGATGCAACACTTTTCTAATGGTATTGGAGATCAACCAATTCAAAATTAACACCATTGAAAGAGTATTGGTGGATAAAATGGTGGAAAGGATGTGTAGATGCTTATGTGGCCAAATGTTCAACTTTAGAATAGTGGAGATTTTAGAAGAAGCTACAAGAGTCATGGTCTGGCAAACGCCATTACAAAGAAAATATAGACTCAAGTTCCTGGACCAGAGAGAATAACCGGCGGGTGACAGAGGTGGGGGGCTGGAAAACTGTTATTTTCACAGAGAAAGTAATTCCAATGATAAATCAGGCAGATGTCTCCGGCATTTTTAAGAGAAAGGGAGAGTTTGTTTGTTTGTTTGCAGGAGTGTTTAACAAAACAATGGAGGAAATTAATGAAACAGAGTAACCAGGTGAAAATGTGCTCAACATTCACGGGTTAATTGTGGGAGGTGTAGGGAGAGTAATGACCAGAGGACTCCAGGTTCTGTGTCCTGTTAAGGAGTGAAAACTTAGAGAAGATTGACAGATTGCAAGGTTTTCATTCAGTTTCTGTTGTTGTTTGCTTTTGCTTTAATATTATACTAAGTTGGTTTCATACATCCTAGTGACTGAGGATTGCCAAAAATGTCAGGAAACCCCATGCAATATCTGTGTTTTGAAATCTTCTTTGTCCAGAGCTCCAATTGGGACACTGGAAAAATACCAAAGAGTTGTAGACCCAACCCTGCCCGGGTGTGATCTCTCCTTGATCTCTGCCCCCATTGTCAGAAGCCTTTGAACAGAGCGACTCCATCTTGGACAGGGGACTGGGTAAAATGAGGCTGAGACCTGCTGGACTGCATTCCCAGGAGGTTAGGCATTGTTAGTCACAGGATAGATAGGAGGTCAGCACAAGGTACAGGGCACAAAGACTTTGCTGATAAAATAGTTTGCAGTAAAGAAGCTGGCCAGAACCCACCAAAACCAAGATGGTAGGAAAGTGACCCCTGGTCGTGCTCACTGCTCATTATGCGCTAATTATAATGCATTAGCTGCTGAAAGACACTTCCATCAGCACCAGGACAGTTTACAAATGCCATGGCAATGTCCAGAAGTTACTCTATGTGGTCTAAAAAGGGAGGAACTCTCAGTTCCAGGAATTGCCCACCCCTTTCCTGGAAAACTCATGAATAATTCACCCGTTGTATAGCCTATAATCAAGAAATAACTGTAAGTGTATTCAGTCAAGCAGCCCATGCCACTGCTCTGTCTATGGAGTAGCCATTCTTTTCATTCCTTTACTTTCTTAATAAACTTATTTTCACTTTACTCTCTGGATTCGTGTGAATTCTTTCTTGTGTGAGATTCAAGAACCCTCTCTTGTGGTCTAGATCGGGACCCCTTTCCATGAATTTGACATTAGACTGCCAGGTGACTTTTTTTTTCATAAACTTCAGTCTTTTGAAACAAAACGTTCCCAAACTATGAATCAGACAGTGTCCTTTATATTACTGTACACAAATCACCAAAGGCTAAAGAAATACATGTTTGTTTGTTTTCTGTTTGTTTGTTTGTTTGTTTGTTTGTTTGTTTGTTTGTTTGTTTTTTGAGATGGAGTCTCGCTCTGTCGTCCAGGCTGGAGTGCAGTGGCTGATCTTGGCTCACTGCAGCTTCTGCCTCCTGGGTTCAAGTGATCCTCCTGCCTCTGCCTCCCAAGTAGCTGGGATTACAAGCATGCACTACCATGCCCAGCCAATTTTTGTATTTTTAGCAGAGACAGGGCTTCACCATGTTGGTCAGGCTGGTCTGAAACTCCTGACCTCAAATGATTCGCCTGCCTGGGCCTCTCAAAGTGCTGGGATTACAGGCATAAGCCACCATGCCAGGGAGAGAAATACACTTTTAATGGTTCTAGTTTTGAATTAATTGATCTGTAATATCATTAGAAAGGTGTTCCATCTCATGGAAAGTTGTCTGGGGACTTTGTTGAAAATCTCTGTCTTTTGCATTTTGTAAGATAATTTTTAGTCTCTTTCTCATACTTTTCCAACCAAATATCTTCACAGCCAAAATAATGATTTATTTTGCCATCTTTCTACCTCTGTGAGAGAAAGACAGAGGGAGATGTGTGCATAAATTCAAGCCATTATGTAACTGGCTGTTGTCACCTATTCAGACTTTGTGAAAAATCATTACCCATTGTTTAAGCATTTGTTTCAGAGTTCAGATGACTAACTTTATTGATCTTTTTTTACTTTTGAGGAAAGTATCCACTTTCAAATAAATTCATTTTGGATTTACTAAAAGCATCTCTTAATATTGTCCCGTTTACTGTCATTTAATTTTTGTTTTACAGCAAACAGACAACTTTACGATTTTTTGCTGTCACAGAAAATTTCAAGTGACATTCAGGATATTTGCAATGTGCCTTCTTCAGATCTCTTTGTTCCTTGCAATTCGGGTCTTCTTTCCTGCTTTAGCATTTCCACACAATTCTGCGCCTTCATTGTGCTTTTTAAGATATGCAGACACTTTATAAATTACAAAATTATTTAATTATGTTATGATTGGAATAATAAATATTTTTATGTAATTACTTGTTACTATTTACACAAGTATCACCACAAATGTTGCTGACTCCAAAAAAACACACAAAAATCAACTAATGACAATGTTATATCAGTCTATGAAAGATTATTCAAACTGACTCGATCTGTTGATACTGATGCCATCTGTGACTAGTGTATGTGTAATGCTAAAAGCTATGCACTCATTCAACACAAGCAGTACAATATATCTAAAAGATCTTATACTCTAGCAGGACGCGCAGCAGACAAAACTCCTCAGACACCGAGTTAAAGAAGGAAGGGGTTTATTCGGCCAGGGGCATCAGCGAGACTCCTGTCTCAAGAGCCAAGCTCCCCAAGTGAGCAATTCCTGTTCCTGCTAAGGGCTCACAACTCTAAGGGGGTGCATGTGAGGGGGTTGGATTGATTGAGCAAGCAGGGAGTACGTGACCGGAGGCTGCATGCACTGGTAATTAGATCAGAACAAAACAGGATAGGGATTTTCACAGTGCATTTCTATACAATGTCTGTAATCTATAGATAACATCACCAATTAGGTCAGGGGTCGATCTTTAACTACCAGGCCCAGGGTGCGGCGCCGGGCTGTCTGTCCGTGGGTTTCATTTCTGCCTTTTAGTTTTTACTTCTTCTTTCTTTGGAGGCAGAACTTGGGCATAAGACGATATGAGGGGTGGTCTCCTCCCTTAACACAAGGCAACAATTAAAATAAAATATAGTCCTAACAAACCAATAAAATTGTGCTTAATAGAAAACTATTTTATACTGCTTTCATTTTTTAAATTTAAATTTAAAATAATGAAAATGAAATAAAATTAGAAATGAATTCCTCAGTTATATTAGCCACACTGCAAGAGCTCAAGGTGATATGTGGCCAGAGGCTACCAAATTGGATAGTGCAGCCCCAGAGAAGTCCCCCAAAATAAGTGAAGCAGAAAGAATCACTCATAAGGCAATAGGGAGATAAAATGGCAAATTTAAACACCGAAATAATCTAAAAGAAGGCAGAAAAGCTGAGGAGAAATGGAGAACAAATAAGATGAATTTAAAAAAAAATAGCAAGACGGTAGAGTTGCACCCAACCATATTCATGATTTTATTACTGAAAATAAGCATGCCAATAAAACCACAGATGATCAGACAGGACACACACACAAGAAAGATGTAATTACATTCTGTTTTAAAACTTGTATTTTAGTTTCAGGGGTACGTGTGCAGACTTGTTACTAATTGCATTCTTTCTACAAGAAATACAATTTAAAAATAAAATCTCACAAGGGGTTAAAAGAAAACAACAGAAAAAAAGCATATGATTTACGTGTTAATTGTAGGAAAGCAAAGAAACAATATTAATCTCAGACAGAGTACACTTCAGGCCAAGAACTATTAGCAAAGATAAAGAGGGGAATTTCAAAAGGAAACAAGAGTCAATCTATTATAACAATTGCGAATGTGTATGCACTTGATAATACAAGAACTTCAGCACACACACATTAAAAAAAAAAAAAAAAAAAAAAAAAAAAAAAAAAACACTGATAGAACTGCAAGGAGAAATAGACAAACCCACAATTATATTTAGAGATTCCAAGACTCCACGATCAGTAAATGCTAGAACAAGCAGGCAGAAAATCAAGAAGAATATAGCATCTGTGAACAGCAATATTAACATAGTTGACATTTATAGAACACTATATTCCATAATGATAAAATGCATTATTTTTAAGTGCCCAGAAGGCATTCATTAAGATTCACCACATGCTGAGCTGAGAAACAAGTCTGGATAAATTTAGAATGATTGAAGTCTGAGCATGGTGGAGTAAAATTAAAACACACATGCACACACACACACACACACACACACACACAACTAGTAATCCCCTATTTGGAATTTAAAGCACATTTCTAAATAGTCCATAGGTAAAAGAAAAAAAAAATCACATGGGAAGTAGAAAAATATGTTGACTGAATGAAAATTAAAACACAGTATAAAAGTGGTAGTTTTTAGCTGAAGCTTAATGCTTACAGGGAAACTTAAAGCTTTAAATGATCCTATAAAATAAGAAAGGTATAAAAGTCAATGACCTAAGTTTCCCACTGAAGAAGCTAGAAAAAAAAACTAAAAGTTAAACAAAGGCTAAGTAAAATAGTGAAGGTAACAATATAAAAAGAAATAATCGAAATAGAAAAAGAAGGAAACAAGAAAATCAATGAAACCAAAAGATGATTCTTTTGTAAAGATTCGTAAAATTGCTAAACTTTTAGCTAGACTTCTCAAGGAAAAAAAAGACAGAATTTAACACTATCAGGGATTTTATAATATAAACTGTTATAGATTCTACAAACTTTAAAAACATAATAAGGAAATACTATGAAGGACTTTGAGTAAACAAATATAAAATCTTGAAGAAAAATGGCAAATTCTTGAAATATATAACTGAAACGGACACTGTACGAAATGGAAAATATGAATAGGCCAAATCTATTAAGAAAATGGAATTAATTATTAATAGCTCACCACAAGAAAAACTCTGAAACCAGTCAGATTCACTGGTAAATTCTACCAAATTTGTAATAAATAAATAAAACCAATACTGCATAAACTCTTCCAAAAATTGAAAAGGAAGAAAGGAAGGAACATCTTCCAATTCATCTTATGAAACACACATTATTCTGTTATTAAAACCAGAAAACACATTACCAATATCTCTCAAAAACATAAATGCAGAAATTCTTGACAAAAATATTAGAAAATTAAACCAGGTAATGTATATAAAATAGACAATAAATAAGGACCAATTGAGCTTTATCCCAGGAATGGAAAGATGATTCAGTACTAAAAAAATAAATTAATGCAAGTCACCATATTTACAGAATAAAAAGAATTCAAAGGATGCAGAAAAAAATTTGACAAACACAGTTATAAAAACAGTCTTCAGCAAACTAGGAATAGAAAATTAATTAATTAACCTCAAAAAGGCATCTACAAAGAAAAAAGACAGCGAACTTCATAATTATTGATGAAAAACTGAATGCTCTTCCTCTAAGACCCATTTTTTTTTTTTTAAACATGGCACTGGGTGTTCAAGCCATGAACTAAATAAAGAAAAAGAAATTTTATATACTCTAGCAAGAAAGTAGTGAACCTGTCTTTATTTGAAGATGTAATTATTGTGGATGTAGCAAATCTTAAAGACTCTTCAAAAAAGTCCATGAAAATAATGAGAGCGTTAACCAAGGAAATGAAAATAAGGGAAACATATGAAACCAAGTGTATGATTTATACAAACAAAAACCTAATGGAAATTCAATTGTGAAGCATTTACAATCACATCAAAAATGAAATACTTAGATATATATTTAACAAATTATGTGCAAAACCTGTACACAGAAAACTACAAAACATTGTTAAAAGACATTAGAGAATAATTAACCAAATGAAATTATGTCTCACAAAGTTTATGTATTCTAAATATAATTAATTCTCACAACTCAAGTCCAATAATATAATTTTTAATGGGCAAATATTGAAATAGACATTTCACAAATGAAGTCATATTAATAATCAATAGCACATGAAAAGACACACATCAGTACAAATGCAAATTAAAACTACAATGAGATTATCATTAAATCATTAGAAAGTCTGAAAGCAAAAAACAAACAGATCTAAAAATACCATATGTAGGTGATGAAGGGGAGAAACTGAAACTGTCAGATTTTTCTTGTGAGAGTGTAGAAATGTTACAACCACGTGCGAAAACAGTTTGCCAATTTCTTATAAAAATTACCTTTACCTTTACCATATGACCTAGTGAAATACCTAGGACAGAAATTCCTAAGAGAAATAAGAACATGTCCACAGAAAGACTTTGATGCTAACATTCATGCTAGCATTATTCCTAATAGCCTCGAACTAGAAATAAGCTAAATATTCACTATCAGTTGACTGGATAAACAATTCATGGTCTGTTTCCAATATCATCTACTACTCAGCAATAAGTAGGAAGAAACTGCTCACATACAACTTGGATGCTTCTGTTTTAAAAATTAATTTTAATTTTATTTTTTTCCTTGAGAAGTCTAGCTAAAAGTTTTTCAATTCTACATTGTTGTTAACTATAGTCACCCTACTCTGCTATTGAACATAATAACTACTTTTTTCCACCTAAATGTATAGTAGCACCTGCTACTTTTACCATTTAGAAAATAAAAGTGCAACTTGCTGCCAGTGCCTATTTAATTTTACAGAAATACGCTCTTTGAGGCCAAAGCAAGTCTGACTAATTTTCAATGTGAACATAAGATATAAAAATTGTTATTGGTGTTATTTCTAAACAGAACTAGCATAAGAATCATCTGAGTCATCAGAGTCGTCTATTTCAGAAAAACCGGATTCATGAAATGAATCTTCAGCCAGCAACTGTTAGAGATCGATGTTAACATCACGCATAGGAAAGCTATGTTTTCTAGGATTTAACATTTTCAGCAATCAAGAATTGCTATATTTTGTAAATGGAATTACCAGTACTAAAATTACAATGCTGTGTTTTGTTCCCAAAGTCGATATACTAGAGCAATGTGAAAATAATAATGAAAGTGAGATATTATATGGCAAAGTTGTCTCGGGGTAAACACTGCAGCTCCAAGTGCCCCTGGCAAGTTGTCCCAGCAAATGGGAAAAGGGTTAACTAACCTCCCTCATCCCCCATTCCCATAACATAACCAGTCTCTAACTCCATGAGATCCACTTTTTTATCTCCCATGTATAAGTGAAAATATGAGATATTTGTCTTTCTGTGCCTGGTTTATGATTTTACTCTTTTTATGACTGAATAGGATTCCATTGTGTTTATGTACCGTATTTTCTTTATCCAATCATCCACTGATGAACACTTAAATGTTGATTCCATATCTTTGCTATTGTAAATAGTGCTGCAATAAACATGGAGGTGTAGGTGTCTTCGTGATATATTGATTTCTTTTCCTTTGAATAAATACCCAGGAGTGAGAATGCTGTACCTTATCGTAATTCTATTTTTAGTCTTCTGATAAATCTGCATGCTCTTCTCTATAGTGGCTGTACTAATTTACATTCCCACCAGCAGTGTATAAGAATTCCTTTTTCTCCACATCCTGGACATTATCTGTTACTTTTTGTCTTTTTAATAATAGCCATTCTACCTTGGTTGAGATGATATCTCATAGCGGTTTTGACTTGCATTTCCTTGATGATAGCTATGATGAGTATTTTTTCATTCATCTGTTGGCCATTTATATATCTTCTTTGGAGAAACATCTCTTTATTTTCTTTGCCCGTTTTTAAGTGGGATTATTTGTTTTATTTACTGTTGAATTGTTTTAGTTTTTTGTATTTTCTGACTTCACATTTGATACATGAGAGTTTTTGAGCCCTACCTACATCTTCTCCTTTGGCCTCCACATCTGGGCAAACTGATGACAATATCCGCATACAACCTCTCCTAGTGACAGTGAGTAGTCAAACCATGCAAACCCCAGCTAGTGCCGCCTAACAATAATAAAAACCAAAGTCAGCATTTACTGCCTTGCTCAAATCATTCTGGACAAATTTGTGTCATCCCCCGACTCCACAGTTCCCCATAAAGTCTCATTACGTGAATGTCATATTCTCTTGGGGCATGTGGTGTCATCAGTCTATACATCCTAACCAAACTTGACATTGGAGGGAGCTGTTGATTGTGCCATCTGCATGGAAACCGCAAGATGCATCTCAAAACATAACTCTAAGTTTAAAAAAAATCTAAGAAAAAACAAAATGAAAGCCGTATAATTTTGTTCCTATTTAAATCTAGAAAAGACAAACTGCATACAGAACTAGATAGCCAAAGCAGATTAGTAGCTTCCAGAGAACGAGGGGAGTGGAAGAGATGCCAACTGCAAAAATACTGAAAAGAATATTTAAGTTGATGGAAACATCATATATTTTGGTGGTTTTACTGACTAACCACGAGGAAACATTTGTCAAAACTCACCAAATTTTAAAAGGGTCTAATTTGTGGTATGCGAATTATACCATAATGAAGCTGCTTTTTTAAAGGAAAGAGTTAAAATAGGCTTGAGGGCTTGATGAGAATAAATAATACTTATGAAAGCTGATTGGACAAAGTGTTTCATCTTTTGTTTTGTTTTTTGTTTTTTTGAGATGGAGTCTCGCTCTGTCGCCCAGGCTGGAGTGCAGTGGCGCGATCTCGGCTCACTGCAAGCTCCGCCTCCCGCATTCCCGCCATTCTCCTGCCTCAGCCTCCCGAGTAGCTGGGACTACAGGCGCCCGCCACCACACCTGGCTAATTTCTTTGTGTTTTTAGTAGAGATGAGGTATCACCATGTTAGCTGGGATGGTCTCGATCTCCTGACCTCGTGATCCACCCGTCTCGGCCTCCCAAAGTGCTGGGATTAAAGGCTTGAGCCACCGCGCCCAGCCGACAAAGTGTTTCAGTTAGAGACAAATTAACAGGTTGCCAAGCATCCTTGAGTGTCCAGGTGAAATTAATGAAATAAAAAGCAAAACATTCTACCCAGTGTTGTAATTTACATTTTTTTCCTATTTTCCCTACAGTGATGAATGGAAAAAATAATGCTGGGTTTAGCCAAGGCTGGAGTTGGCAAGAAATTTTATGCAGAATGACATGGCCCCAGTATTTGTGGAAGCCTTCTTGAAGGGGGTTCTTTAGAAGATGTGGATGAGAAAAGAACATCATGTACATGGGACTACCAGATTGCACAATTTGGAAAATTTATACTATAAACTAAACACATATGGAGTGAATATTTAAGTAGAGAAATTGTTATACAGTATTTAATCCATGAAATGAACAATATTGAAAGTAGCAGCATCTCAGAGTGATACAATTACCTGTTAAACAGAAGGGTATAATCACTTTCAAAAGACACTTGTCTCAAGAGACATGCAAAGGGCCAACAAGCATATGAAAAAAAAAAAAAGGCTCAACATCATTAATCATCAGGGAAATGCAAATTTAAACAATAAGGAGACATCAGCCCACACCTGTTAAGATGGCTATTATCAAAAAGGCATGGATTACAGCTTGCCAATTACTTTTGTGGTTAGATAAGTCTTAAAGATCATGAACACATTGGCAATGCCAAGAATAGTGAATCTATTTCTATTCTTGTAAGATGGTGATTGACAAGAAAGCGAAATCTAACCCTGGGCTGACTCGTGAGAAAAAGCTTCCAGCCAAACTGAAAAATTAGTTTAGATTTTCTGAAATTTTGTATAATTGGAATGAAAGCTATGTAGTCTTTTTCTCTAGTTTCTGTGTTAGCAAAATTATTTTGAGATTCTTCCACATTGTAGCATGTATCAGCAGTTCATTACTTTTTTTTAATGAGTAGCAATACATTTTATGGATGGATTTACTACCTTTAGTTCAGCAATCGCCAACCTTTTTGGCACCAAGGACTGGTTTCGTGGAAGACAATTTTTCCATGGACTGAGTGGAGGTTGAGGGGCTGGGGCCAGTATAGTTTTGGGGTGATTTAAGTGCATTACATTTATAGTGCACTTTATTTCTATCATTGCTACATCATAATATATAATGAAATAATTATATAACTCGCTATAATGTAGAATCAGTGGAAGCCCTGAGTTTGTTTTCCTCCAACTGAACAGTCCCCCTTGGTGGTGATGGGAGACATGACAGATCATCAGGCATTAGATTCTCATAAGGAATGCACAACCTAGATCCTTCTCACACACATTTCATAATAGGGTTCACACTCCTATGAGAATCTAATGCTGCTGCTGATCCGACAGGAGGCAAAGTTTAGGTGGTAATGTGAGCAATGGGGAGTGGCTGTAAATACAGATGAAGCTTCATTCCCTCACCACCCACCTCTTGCTACATGGCCCAGTTCCTAACAGGCCATGGCTTGTTACTGCTCCATAGTCTGGACCCTCCATGGCCTTGGGGACCTCTGCTTTAGTTTATTCATTAACCTGATGAAGGACATCTGATGTTTTTCCAGATTTTGTCTTTACAAATAAAGCCACTGTAAACATTCATACTAAAAAAAGAAAAAGAAAAGACAAAATACAACAAGTGTTGTTGAGAATGTGGAGAAAGGGAACCCTATCACATGGTTGCCAGAAAGGTAAATTAGGTAAAAAAGCCATTATACAAAAGAGCATGGAGGTCCCTCAAAAAAAAAAAAAATTAAAAATAGAACTATCAGATGATCCAGCAATCGCACTTCTTGGTATGTACCCAAAAGAATGGAAATCAGTATGTTATAGAGATGTCTGCACTTCCACATGCATTGCAGCACTATTCACAATAACCAAGATATGGAATCAAGCTAATTGTCTATCAATGGATGAATGGATAAATAAAATGGGGTATACATACACAATGGAATATTATTCAGCCTTGAAAGGCCTTAGTAATGCTAAGTAATACTGCAATCAGAGGTCAGCCATAGCTGTGTCTTCATAACTGGTGAAGGGTTCTCTTCCTAGCTATCTTGGGTTATTGGCAGAATTCATTTCCCATTGTATTCAGGACAAATGGAAGCTCATATCTACAAATTCAGCAAGGAGAACAAGACCATAGAGAGTCACCTAGGAAGATGTAGTCTTATATGATATATAACCATGGGAGTGACAGACAACTCATCACCATTGCCATTTTTCATTGGTCACACCTCCTGCCCATATTCAAGAGGACTGGGTTGTTCAAGAGCATGAACTCCGGGAGGTGAAGGTCCTGAGGGCCACCTGAAAATCTGCCCACCACCATGACCCAGGAGTTTGTGAAATGCTCTTGAGAGCAACCTGAATGTCCAAAAAAAAGTTTACTCTAGCAGAGTAGAGAGATTCTGGTTCTGTGGTGTTCTCCCGGGAATCCCTGCTCTGATCCCCAAGGTGCAGCTTTGTCAAGATTGGAGACTACCTTGTTTTGAAATTCTAATAGGGCTTTTCATGCCAGACTGCAGTTTTAGAGGGGATTTGTGGAGCTATGATTTCTTCAAACAAGATCCCTGGCCATCTGAGTTTACATAATTATTTTCCCATCTCAGGCTCCTGCTGGGTCCTTCATACTCCTAGAATATTCATGAAACCAACAGGACTCCAAGCCTCTTGTCTCTTGGCTCTGAGGGTGTTGAATGTGTTTCTTGGGTGCTTAGGGAAGCTCTGCACTATATGACTTTAGCGTGTAGTGAAAAACTTGCTCTCGGTAGCACTGCTTGCCACTTAATCACTGTTGATCTCTCTTGCTGTGCTTTATAATGTAAACTGCCCCAGGTTTTCAGGAGAAGAAAACTGGCTCTAAAATATCATAATTGGATCAGATAATAATAAATAACAACAAAGCACACATGTTTGTTCTTGCTTATGGTCCAACTGAGGCCAAGGAGACTAAGACCAGTGAAACAAGAGAAGAAAAACAATCACCTAGTGATATGGTTTGGCTGTGTCTCCACCCAAATCTCATCTTGAATTCCCACGTGTTGTGGGAGGGACCTGGTGGGAGGTAATTGAATCATGAGGGCGGGTCTTTCCCATGCTGCTCTTGTAATAGTGAATAAGTCTCACGAGATCTGATGGTTTTAAAAACAGGAGTTTCCCTGCACAAGCTCTTTCTCTTTGCCTGCTGCCATCCATGTAAGACATGACTTGTTCCTCCTTGCCTTCTACCATAATTGTGAGGCTTCTCCAGCCACATGGAACTGTAAGTCCATTACACCTCTTTCTTTTGTAAATTGCCCAGTCTTGGGTATGTCTTTATCAGCAGCATGAAAACAGACTAATGCACCTGGTTCAGTCCTTTCTTTCTCTATTGCATTTTCTAGAGGATTGGTGAGTTTGATTTTTAATAATGTTCTCTATTATTCCCTAACTTTTACTCTCCCTTTTACTTTGTAACCAAATGTTCAGCAAATCACCATATTACCTGGTATACATATAATTTACCTGCTTTCCTTTTTTAATTCTCACTTTTTAAAATTTTTTGCACTCTGTCACTCAGGGTGGAGTGCAGTGGCACAGTCCCAGCTCACTGCAACCTCCAACTCCTGGGCTCAAGTGATTCTCCCACCTTGGCCTCCCAAGTAGCTAGGACCACAGGCGCTCACCACCACACCCAGCTTTTAATTTTTTTTGTAGAGATGGGATCTCACTATGTTGCCCAGGCTGGTTTCCCTCTCCTTGGCTTAAGCAATCCCCCTGCCTCGGCCTCCCAAAGTACTAAGATTATAGGCATAAGCCACTGTACCAGACCTGCCTTCCTTTTTTAAAGAGAAGGAAATCTGACTTGTCCTTGAAGGTAAACTCCTTACTTCTTCCTCCTCCCCAGCAAGCCCACTCATCCTCTGATGTTCTCATTAATAAGCCATCCTGCAGTGGAAGGAAGCAGCATTTCCATTTTTGAGGCAAGGTAAACCCATCATGTTGTCAGCATGGGTAATCCTCCCATAATTTGATGTACCAATCAACTCCAATCTGGGCATTTTATTGCCCATATGTGCCTGGTTCTGCCACAACAACTCTGATTTAATACTGCAGCAACTGCTCTGCAACTCAAGAAAAATGGCTTCACTCTAAAGAAAAATACAGTATGGTCAAGACCGATCTGCCATTCCCAGTAAAGAAAATGCCCAATGAATACACTCATTTATTAAATGTGCAGATATACAAGGGACTGCTTTGGGGGGCCCCGTCCATTTCCAAGAAGTATGGTCCAAATGCAAGTCTCTTGATCCATATTTCAAAAATAGGAAAAAAGTAATATTCCTACTTTAAAGCATGCTTCTAAAAATTAATGAGGATGAGAAAAATCAAGTTAGGAATACTGTTTTGGTTTTAAGATCTTCTGACTTCCTAACCCAGTTAACCAACCAAGGCCAAGGAAATAATTAGGTAAGCCATGAAGTCAGTCCATAGAAGAAAAGCCAGAACCCTCTGGGACTTCAATGTGGATATCATTCCTCTAATTTATTCACTCTAATTCACTGTTACCCATATGTCGTGTGCATGGCAAAAGAGACCTTCAATTCAGGTTAGGAGCATAGGCCCTCCCATTAGGACCAATGGAAAATGGAAAGTTTAATGATAAATTCTATGATTTCACAAGTCACCACTGGCATTACCACCAAACAAAAGTAACATTTTCTCACATATTATTAGTGTCTAATTTTAAACTTACTCTAAAGAAATAGTATTAGGTTCATTAGATAAATGGAGCAGAATATCTGTTCTATGTTTCCTTTCTTTAAGTTTCTATCTCATGATCCATGAAGCATCATATTTTGGGGTCACTAATTATTATTTATCTACAATGAAACTATTGATGTGCACTTGGGCAAGACATTAGACTCAGATTTGCCTCTAAGCTGCTCATATCAACAAGCAGAGCTTAGAAGGGAGGGTGACCCTTTCTTATCAATTCTACATAGACTATAGCATTGCTTTAGCAAATTGGGTCTTCTGAGAACTTGAGAGAATTTGGTCTCATCCAAGGCTGCATGTGCTGAGGTGCCCCTGCATTGTGGCGGGGGCCAAGAGACCCAGCTTGGATGCAGATTCCAAAATCAATAGCACCCATGAGCAACCTTGCATGTAGTGGAGTCCTTGGCTATTCACATAGGATTCGTACATGAGTCATCTTGAGACACCACCTTTAAACTTCTGAGGAAGGAAAGTTTGGGCACAAATAGAACTCCTGCAAACAAGCGGTAGAAAGTAAGCAAAACAATGTAGTTTATCCCTGGTAATGAAAATCCATTTTTAGCTCAATTTTAGCTCAAACCCCAGTGCAAATAATTGGAAGTACTTTTTCCCTGAGCAACACAGCTCACTTGGTGACTGAGCGGGAACACGAAAACATGCTCTTGACTTACGGGAACAGCTTGATTCTTGGTCCTACATAAATAGAGTGCATTAAAAGGACAAAAAACCACCCTGTCAAAAAGACATCTGCACTCATGTTTATTGTAACACTATTCACAATAGCAAAGATATGGAATCAACCTAAGTGTCCAACAGATGACTGGAGAAAGAAAATGCGATTGGATAAAGAAAATGATTGGAGAAAGAAAATTACACGTAATTTTGGTAGTATTCTTAATTCATGCTCCACCCATTGATATCAAGAAAATCAAGAATAAATTCTGGGACAAAAGAAAAAAAAAACCACACAAAATAAATCATGTCTTTTGATGCAACGTGGCTTGAACTGAAAGCCATTCTCGTAAGTGAAATGACACAAAAACAGAAAGTCAAATACCGTAAACTCTCACTTATAAGTGGGACCTAAATAATGTGTACAGGAAGACATAGAGTGTAGAATCATGGGCATTAGAGACTGAGAAGGATGGGGTGGGGAGGGGGAGTGAGGGATGAAACATTACCTATTAGATGCAATGTTCACCATTCAAGTGATGGTTACACTAAAAGCCCAGACTTCACAACTATGCAATGTATCTGTGTAACAAAACTGCACTTGTACCTCTTACATGTATACAAATAAAAATATTTTGAAAATCAAATAAGAGTTTTGGAGTGTATGCTGAGTAATTGTGCGTGTGTGGGATTCCAATGGTTCTACTTTAATTAAAGACATGGCTCAGTCTTAAGACAGGTTAAAATTGAAGCTTCCATCTCAACCACATCATAGCTAACAGGCAGTAGACACAAGCATTTGCATAATTTTGGTAGTGTTCTTAATTCATGCTGCACCCACTGATATCAAGAAAATCCTTAAGAATAAACTCTTGGGAAAACTAACAGTGGGAGACACTTGAAAACCAAAGTGATCTCAACTTTAATAATAACCTGGTCTGCATATGTGATACTCCTATAATTCCATCAATTGCATCTGCAAGTCCCACTGCCCCTATCTAACAATATAATAAGATTTGCCCTCGGTCGTAATCCATTTGTGCCTGAACTACAGAATAAATCTGATAACTCAATTCATGGAGTGAGAGCAAGGTCACTGCTGGTGAAGATTTAAATGATCGTTGCATTATTCTTAATAGAAGATGCCCTATTTAGAAAATAAAACCTATACACTGGCCAGAGAAGATGCATTTGAGGCAAAATAAATACGGCTAGTCTTTTAAGCATGGCAATACATTAATAGATGAATGTCAACCTCTCTGTGATCTGTATTAATTTATTGGTACAATTAAAGTGACAATCTGGCCAGGTGCGGTGGTGCACTCCTGTAATCCCAGCACTTTGGGAAGCCGAGGTAGGTGGATCACTCGAGCTCAGTAGTTGAAGACCAGCTTAGGCAATGTAGCAAAATCCCCTCCCTACAAAAAAAAAAAAAAGCAAAAATTAGCTGGGCATTGTGGTGTGTGCCTGTAGTCCCAGCTACTCGGGTGGCTGAGGTGGGAGGATCATGTGAGCTCAGGAGGTTAAGGCTGCAGTAAGCTATGATTGCACCAATGCACTCCAGTCTAGGTAACAGAGTGAGACACTGTCTAAAAATTTTTTTTTTAAAAAGTAACAAGCTCACTTTATAATCCCTGCATGTTCTTTATGCAGTACATTAAAAATAGGATTCGTTCATGATGTGTGACACCACATGTAATCACACAAACAATATGCTAACGCATCAGAGATGAGGACGTGAGATTTGATAGTTTACACAAAGAAAGGGACTAGCATTTCATTAACAATGACTACATATTAAAAGCAGCAGAAAAGTGTCACTACTTTAATTTTTTTTAACTGCAATTCACATTCCCTTGAGTGGACTTCTTCCAAGTTTTGCCAGATGTGGGGAATGGAATGTGACCAATTGGTTTGCCATTTCCTACCAATATGTAGTCTATTCTCCCTCGCTGGGTGATACAGGATCCTTAGCAGAAACTCACATGGAAATTGAGGGCAACAACCCCACTGACAGTCTATGATGTACCTGTGGTTTTGCGTATGTCATATAATTTTGTCCTCTTAACAACCTTTTTGTGGTTAAAAATTGACATTTGACCATGAATCCATTGAGAAAAATAATACATCAGGAGTCTGTGGTGAACACATCAAGATGAACCCCAACGACTTCCACCATTGAATACTCGCCTTTATCTTTTGTGCCAGCAGACCTGTAACTTGCTTCTAACCAATAGAATATGACACAAGTGATGGTGTATTCATAATTAGATTATGTTCGTCAAAGACTATGTCTTAACAGCCTGTATGAGAGATTATCCCGATGACCTTGAAGAAGTAAGCTACTATGTTGTGAACTACCTATATTACGGACTCATGTCAACAGAGTGAGAGACTGTTCCCACAAAAGATACAAAAATTAACTGGGCATGGTGGCATGTGCCTATAATCCTAGCAACTTGGGAGGCCAAGGTGAGAGGATCGCATAAGCCCAGGAGTTTGAGGCTGCAGTGAACTATGATCATGCCACTGTATTCCAGCCTGGGCAACATAGCGAGATCCCTTCTCTACAAAAAAATTTTAAAAAATAGCTGGATGCAGTGGCACACACCTGTAGTACCAGCTACTTGGGAGGCTGAGGCAGGGAGGCTGAGGCAGGGGGGCTCACTCAAGCTCAAGAGGTCAAGGTTGCAGTGAGCCATGATCGCACCACTGCACTCCAGCCTAAGCAATGACACAGTAAGAATCTGTTTCCCCAGAAACAGGAGATTCATTGAGTGGCAGGAACCTGGAAGACACCCAGTGAATGTGGCTTCAAGTTCTTCAAGTTCTGCAACTTCAACTGAATTCAAGCAACAACTGCGTGAGCTTGGAGGAACACCCTGAGTTCCAGAAAACAACACAGTCTGGGCAACTCCTCAACTGTACCATGGGAAGGCCTAGAACACAGAACCCAGTAAGCCATGCGAGACATCTCAGCCTCATATCATGAGCTAATAAATGCATGCTACTTTAAGTTGCTAAGTTTGTGGTATTTTGTTGCACAGCATAGCTAACTAATGCAGAGACATTAAGAAGGAGGTTATCAAAAGATGACCAAAGAGCCCCAAATGTCTCATCTGGATGAATAGGATCCTGGTGCAAGGTCTGGTCTTCAGTCTGAAATCTCAAAAATTAAAACTGAATGTACTGTTCAGCAATGAAACAGCATTAACCAGTGGGATTGCTATACAACACAAATATGCTTATTTGTGTGTCGTTTCCTTTTTTATTTTGTATTTTTATTTTGAGACAAATTCCCCCTCTGTCACCCAGACTGGAGTGCAGTGATGTGATCTGGGCTCACTGCAACCTCCGCTTCCCGGTTCAAGTGATTCTTGTGCCTCAGCCTCCCAAGTAGCTGGGACTACAGGTGCATGCCACCACACCTGGCTAATTTTTGTATTTTTAGTAGAGATGGGGTTTCACCATGTTGGCCAGACTGGTCTCGAACTCTTGACCTCAAGTGATCCATTTGCCTCAGCCTCCCAAAGTGCTGGGATTACAGGCATGAGCCTCTCTCTTTCTCTCTCTCTCTCTCTCTCTCTCTCTCTCTCTCTCTCTCTCTCTCTCTCTCTCTCTTTTTCCAAATGGGAAATTTAACAATTAGACCAGAAAATGCATCTAAGCAAATTTATGTGGGAAACCAAAGTATAATTTAAAAGTTGCATTCTGGCCAGGCACGGTGACTCAATGCCTGTAATCCCAGAACTCTGAGAGGCTAAGGTAGGAAGATTGCTTGAGCCTAGGAGTTTGAGACCAGCCTAGGCAACACAGTGAGACCCCCATCTCTGCAGAAAAATTTAAAAAAAAAAAAAAAAAAAACTAAAAATTTAGCCAAACGTAGTGGCACGCACCTATAGCTACTTGGAAGCTGAGACAGGAGGATCACAGGAGCTCAGGAGGTCAAGGCTACAGTGAGCTATGGTTGTGCCACTACACGCCAACCTGGGCAACAGATCAAGACTCTGTCTCTAAAAAGTAATAAAGGTTGCTTTCTGAACATAGAATCAGACCAAGCTATGATCTATGATGTCCATCCCAATTTCTACCAACATCAGGGTATTACCACCTTTTTTTTTTTTTTTTTTTTTTTTTGAGACGAAGTCTTTCTCCGTAGCCCAGGCTTGAGTGCAGTGGCGTGATCTCGGCTCACTGCAACCTCCGCCTCCCGGGTTCAAGCAATTCTCCTGCCTCAGCCTCCCAAGTAGCTGGGATTACAGGCATGCGCCACCATGCCCAGCTAATTTTTGTATTTTTAGTAGAGATGGGGTTTCACCATGCTGGTCAGGCTGGTCTCAAACTCCTGACCTCGTGATCCATCCTCCTCGGCCTCCCAAAGTGCTGGGATTACAGGCGTGAGCCACCGTGCCCAGCCTAAGTATTAGCATCTTAAAGCTGTGATATTTATGGAATATATATATCATTATTCTTAGTGTCTAGCACTCTTAGAATGATTCTTCTCTTCTGATAAACATTTTGGATGGATATTTATGAGTTTTGTCCCAAGACTCTCCTGTATCTGTAATTCCATCACTGACGACACTCCAATGGTAGGTCATTTTCCTCTGACTTTAGTGACATAACACAATGTAAGCTAAATTTATATTTTCCTTAAAACAAACCTATTTTAGGTGAATTTGCACATGGTTGACCTGACCCAATAAGTCTTGTGTTATACTTTATAAGTCAGAAGCAACCTTTCTTCTCTTCTTCTGTCTAAGCTGTTTGAAGAGCACCTTGCAATTTTCACCCATACTTCTTACACAGAATTGGTGTATGAGAAGCCTGTAGCTTCATGAAAGTATACAGCCCACTTAGGACCACAGAGTTAGTGTGCATGAGAGCCTCTATACACACACACGTGCATGCATGTGCACGTGCATGCATACAGACACACACCCATATAGACACATACACACACATACATTGTTGTATTACAAAGCCCATGGCGTATTGCCTGCACACAGTCTGAAATCCCTTCACAGTCCCAAGATTGTGTCTATGCTTATTTAGGAGCTGGACAGCATAGAGATAACCCTATCTTCTACCCCACGCCCGTTGAAGTGTCTTTACACACCTGGATTTGCCGCAGGAAGAAGCTTAGTCTACCAGTTGCTCCTTCCTGAGCCCATGTCACTCTCAGTCATAGGAGGGGTGATTCAGACACTAGCAATGCCTTAGAAGAAAGCTCCCCACAAACTCCCATTTACCTGGTAAAATATCCTCCCTTATCTCTCCAGCCAGCAAGAGAAGGGACCGTACAGTTTAACACAAGAGTTGTCAGTAATAGACTGACTTTTAAAGACAGTCCTAATCATTAATCTAACCTGCACCACATTACAAGGATATATCCAGTGCATTTCACAAACTATCAATTTTAATTGTCATAACAACACAAAGAAGTAGGTACTACCAGCCTTATGTTATCAATATTATTAATTAAGGCTCAGAGAACAATAAAACTGTAATAACTCCAAAACCAGTCAGTAAGGAAGCATGAAAGCAGAGATTCAATTGCTGGCTTGTGTGATCGAAGCCTGGGTTCTTTTTTAAAAAAGACAATTTCAACTTCTACTTTAGACTCGGGGGTACACGTGCAGGTTTGTTACCTGGGCAAATTGTGTGATGCTGAGGTTTGGGGTATGAAGGAACCCATCACCCAGGTATTGAGCACAGTACTCAAGAGTTAGTTTTTCAACCCTGGCCCCTCCCCCCACCCTTCTGCCTCTGGTAGTCCCCAGTGTCTATTGTTCCCATCTTTATGTCCATGTGTACTCAGTATTTAGCTCCTACTTATAAGTGAGAACATTTGGTATTTGGTTTTCGTTTCCTGTATTAATTTTATTAGAATAATGGCCTTCAGCTCCATCTATGTTGCTGCAAATGACATGATCTTGTTCTTTTTTATAGCTGCATGCTATTCCATGGTGTATATGTTCCACATTTTCTTTATCCAGTCCACTGTTGGTGGGTACTTAGGTTGATTACATGTCTTTGCTATTGTGCAATGAACATATGAGTTCATGTGACTTTCTGGTAGAACGATTTGTTTTCTTTTGGGTAGACACCCAGTAATGTGATTGCTAGGTCAAATGGTAGTTCTATTTTAAGTTCTCTGAGAAATCTCCAAACTGTTCTCCACAGTGCAAGGCCTAGAATTATTAATGAATAGCACTGTATAAAAAAGGATAGGCAGGCATGAGAAAAACAACACAATTCTGAGGCAGTAACTTAATAAAGAAGATATAGGTAGAAACTGACATTTTTAAAATGTAACTGACAATCCAGGGATTTTGAGGTTAACAAAGACCTTGGCATCCTAAAATATCCTCACTCTCTGCCTCCACTGTTTATGAAAACAGATAGTGTTTAGTGTTTTCTTTAGAGTATTTAAGGGTTTAAATGTGGAAATATCTTTGCTCTTATATGCTGAATCCCTGGTGTGCTTTTCCCACAGGATTCTTAATATCAAGGGGCATCTGCTCAAGCCTTCAAGTCTCAGTGAGCACCTTCTGCCTTCACTTGCAATTTCGCTATCATTGCATCCACCAGGAAGAGCTACCTTCACCAAATCGGCTGGTCATTGCTGCTCTTCCTCTAGTGTCGTGTAGTGCACACCCCTATTTCTCAGCATCTGAGCATCCTCTCCACCACTTTTCCAACCCATGAGAGTCTCTCTGGTGCCAAATGGCACAGATGTCATATCTCTTGGTCCTGGTCACAGCGAATACTTCCCTCTACCTTTTGATATCTGAGAAGCAGGAAGCTTAAAAAGTCGTTTTTTCATGTTCCTTCCTTGGCTTAGTTTCTTAAGGCTGCCATAACAAAGTACCACACACTGGGTGGCTTAAAAGAACAGAAATTTACTGGGACCAGAAATCTGAAACCAAAGTGTGGGCAGTTTTGGTTCCTCCTGGAAGCTCTGAGACAGAATCTGTCCCACGCCTCTGCCCCAGTACTAGAGCTCGCCGGTGTTTCTTGACTTACCAATGCGTCACTCTAATCTCTGACTCTGTCGTCATGTGGCCTTCTTTTCTGTGTGTCTGTGTCCAAATTTCCATCTTAAAAAACAAAAAACAAAATAAAACAAAAAACCACAGGGCCTCTCTGTTACTCAGGCTGGACTGCAGTGGTGCAATCATAGCTCACTGCAGCCTCCAACTCATGGGCTCAAGTGATCCTCCCATCTCAGCCTCCCAAGTAGCTGGGAGTACAGGCGTGCCCACCACACCTGGTTAAGCTCTTCTAATTTTTTGTAGAGATGGGATCTCACTATGTTGCCCAGTATGGTCTCGAATTCCTGACTTCAAATGATCCTCCCATCTTGGTCTTTCAAAGTGCTTGGGTTACAGGTGTAAGCCACCATGACTGGCCAGAAATTTCCATCTTCTTATAAGAATACCAGTTGTTGCACTAGAGCTCACTCTAACCCAGAATGACCTATCTCATTGTAACCTGATTACATTTTCAAAAACTCTATTTTCAAATAAGATCACATTCACAGGTGCTGACGTTAGGATGCAGACATATAATTTTTTGGAGGGAGACACAATTTAATCCACTATACTTGTCAGAGTCTATCCAGAGCCATCTACTGCCTCAACTAACTCACAAAGTTGCTTGTTTTGGCTGGGCATGGTGGCTTACTCTCGTAATCCCAGCACTTTGGGAGCCTGAGGTAGGAGGATTGCTTGAGCTCAGGAGTTTGAGACCAGTCTAGAAAACATAGGGAGACCTTGTCTGAAAAAAGGGAAGGAAGGAAGGAAGGAAGGAAGGAAGGAAGGAAGGAAGGAAGGACAGGGAGGGAGGCGAGGAGAGATGGGGGAGGGATGGGAGGGATGGGAAGGAAGAAGGAAGGAAGAAGGAAGGAAGGAAGGAAGGAAGGAAGGAAAAGGAAGGAAAAGAAGGAGGAAGGAAAGGAAGGAAGGAAGGAAGGAAGGAAGGAAGAGGAAGGAAGGAAGAAGGAAGGAAGGAGGCAAGGAAGGAAGTAGGAAGGAAGGAAGGAAGGAAGGAAGGAAGGAAGGAAGGAAGGAAGGAAGGAAGGAAGGAAGGAAGGAAGGAAGGAAGGAAGGAAGGAAAGATGGATGGGTGTGGTGATGCACAACTGTAGTCCCAGCTACTCAGGAGGTTGAGGTGAGAAGAGTGCTTGAGCCCAGGAGGTCAAGACTATAGTGAGCTTTGATTGCACCACTGCACTCCAGCCTGCGCAATAGAGCAAGATCACGTCTCTAAAAAAGAAAGAAAAAAAGATTTGCATGTTTTTTCTCTTGCTGAACTCCTCCAACTCACTCTATAGTATAACTGGAAGTTATTCAAAGGAACAACAAAAGTTTGACTGCAGACCAAACTCGGTAGGGGAGGACACACACAGCAGCTCACAGAGAATAGAAACAGAGTCGTTGCCCAGTAATGGTGCCATAGCACACCCTGAGATGTGCATGGAACTCAAAATTCAGGGCAAACAAATCTTTGAATTGGAGCTTGGTGCCCTGACCCTCTGATCCTCACCACATCTTCCCCCCACCCTCCAAAAAAAAAAAATCTTTGCTCACCTGTTCCCCCTTTCTCTTCACACTGGATTAAACGCCACCTCTGCCAGTTCCACTTTAGGTATCGCCAAAAATTTTTCCCCTTTTCTCTGACTCTAGATATGAATGGGAAACAGTGTCCAAAATCAATATGGAACTTGCTATCTTGATTCCAAATTCCAAGGAAGGATAATAGCATCCCTTCATTGTGCTGCATACATAAAGCACACTTCTCTAAAGAAGAAGCACATCACAAAAGTGTGTGAACCAATCTGAGATTAAACAGAGTCCCCAGTTTTGTCTCGGAAAAGGCTTTGTTTATATTCCAAACCTTCCTCCGTCACCACCTGCCTCCCCCAAGCCTCAGACTGCATCAGCATTTGGCATAAAGCACCACCAAAGGCACTATCGACTCCAGTCTCCCAAGAAGCATGGAGCATTCAGAAACCCACACTTCAGGTTAATTCTCAGCCATCAGAAGCACAACCATCTCAGAATAGCAAGTAGGTCCCCGGCGACAACATCGAGTGAGGTGTCAAAAGTTTTGGAATTAAGAACTGAGTGACCTTATTCGAAGTGCAATTTGAGAGAAAATTGCATCTGCGAAATACATAATAGTGCTAAGAAAAAAAAAAGCACAGGATACTGAAGGTCAGAAGACAAAGACACAGTGAATTCGTGAGTGGCATGATTGCTGTGCAGGGAAGAACAAGCTCAGAGTTACCCTGGGAGTTTCGCTTTCACTGGGATACAGGTCTCAGCCATGCATGTCTGGATTAGAAGAAAACAAATGCATCCAACCTGAGACGCATGTCCCGCTTCATGGAGCATTTTTTAAATTTCTGAAAGCATGCACTAATGTGCTCAGGAGTCCAGGTGCATCGCAGTGATTCTGGGAGGCAGAAATATCTAACCCATCCCGTTTTCTTTTACAATTGGAAATTTATTATCTGATGATGATCAATGGAGACTCAGGCAAGCAGATTCTAAAGCAGACTTTCAATGAGTTTTGAAGGAATAGTGACATTCTTCACAATGACACACAGTTTTACTTTTAACAGTCATGGGAGCGGTTTTGTTCATAGGCAATACTTGATCTATGTCCACAGGTCTACACCATATAATATGAAGTACTACTATTTCAAACCCATGGAAAATTCAGATACAAAATCTCTGATGCCTGTTGCAATTTCTGCAGAATGGTACAGGTCAACTGTCCAAACCAGTGCTTCTGACGCTGTTTGCTAATTTACCCTTCCAATAATTTTACTATTATAAGCAATTATGCATATGTGTGAAAGTATACGGGGTATAACTGAAAAACCAAAAACTTTGGTTTTCATGCAAACATCCCATTAATTCTACTAATATATAAATAGCACAATTTTCTTTGCTACCCAAAGCACTTAGATTTAAAGGAGGATTAACCAATGTCCTGCTAAGGATTGCTCAAGAAATTAAGAGACAGCTTTCTGCTTGCAAAAGTATTATGCTCGGCTTTTACGAGTTCAAATTTCTCAGAGTCCACACATGAGTGACATCATGTGTTATCTATCTTTCTGTGCCTGGCTTATTTTATGAAGCATAGTGTCCTGCAGGTTCATCCATGTTGTTGTAAATGACAAGGTTTCCTTCTTTTTTAAGGCTGTAGAATATTGCACTCTGCATAGGTACTACATTTTATGATTCATTCATTGGCTGATGGACACTTAGGTTGTTTTCATTTCTTGGCTTTTGTAAGTGTACGTCGGAATGCAGGTATCTGGAGCTATTGGTCAAAGGATACAAACGAAATTATAAGATGGATAAGTTCTGAGGACCTAATGTACAGCGTGGGGACAAATGTTTCTTAAATTTTCATAAGCGAGGTGATTTTAAGTGTTCCCGGCATACACAGACATACACACATGCACACACACACACACACACATGCACACAAATGGTAACTATGGGTGGCAATGAGTATGTTCGTTAATTTGATTGTGGTGGTCATTATAAGATGTGTACATATATTAGACCATTACATTCTTGACCTTAAATACATTTTTGTCAACTAAATATTTAAAAATGTAGGCTGCAGTGGGATGTGGTCACACCACTGCACTCCAGCCTAGGTAACAGAGTGAGACCCTGTCTCAAAATATACATATGTATTTAACATTTTTTTTAAAAAAAGCATTACTGTCATTTAGCTACCATCTGTATTTTGCAAGTTTTAGGTTCCATCATGGTTTTAACTCTTACACTTTTTCTCAAGAGATATTACTCCAACTATATCTCAAAATATGCTTCAGAATTCATGTACTTAGCAGAGTATATAATTGCATTTGTAATGAAGCGTTCTTCTTACCTAAGGAGAGAGGTCTCACCTTAGCCCTCACATCCTGAAAGGTGATCTCCTGTCAATTGGAATGCCCTGTTCAATAGAAGTGTCTTTGCCTATAATCTTTGGCTACCCAACAGTCTAACAAGGTGGTTGAGGCTGGGTCCTTGGGCCATGCCATATCCAGAAGAGCTGAAGACTGGAGATGAGCTCTGCCTCCAGGAGGAGCTTGAGACCAAAGCTCAGCAACGTGGAAGTTTGTGATTGAACTCCATTAAAGACTTTGGACAGAAAAGCTCATGTGAGCTTCTCTGTTTGGCAATACACTGTGCCTAAGGTCATGTGTCATGTCTAGGGGCAGCAACACCATCCATAACTGCAGAATGAAGAGAACACTGGAAGCTCCATATTTAGACCCCTGCTGTTTCTCTTGGCTAATTTTCATCCGTCCTTCCTCTGTAATAAACGTAATCCTGAGTAGAATAGCTTTCAGGGAGTTTGATGGGTTCTAGCAAATTATCAAAACCGAGAGTGATCTTAAGGACCCCTTGAAGTTGCAATTGGTGTCAGACTTGAGGATGGTTTTTGAGGTACTATGCTATCTCCCTTTCCAATGTTCATAACTCTTTCAAAGAAAACTAGAAGTGAGATGGGATCATGTTGATCTTCAGTGCAGTTATCCATTCCACAAATGTGTGTGTTGACAATTAAATATGATTTACAAAGAACGATTAACAGTCATATAAGCTGTTTTGCTCATATGGCAACACTTGATCTACATCCACACATCTATACCATATAGTTTGAAGAATCACTATATCAAAATCATGGAAGATTCAAATACTAAATCTCTGATGTCTGTTGCAATTTTTGCAGAATGGTACAGGTCAACGGCCCAAACCAGTGCTTCTGATGCCATTCGCTAATTTATCCTTCCAAAAATTTTACTGTTATGAGTAAATATGCATATGCATGTAAGTATATGGGTTGTAACTGGAGTTAGTTCCCTTTCTCCCGAAACAGTTGCCATATATTTGCGGTTATTCTATGGGCTGCCTTTTTGTTGTTGTTGTTGTTGTTGTTTTTCATGTGCTTGTTTGTTTCACTCAATAATATAATCTGTAGCTCACTCATACCAATGCCTAGATTTCTACTTTGTCTCCATTACATTTCTTCTGTCTCTATACCATAGTTTGTTGAATCAGTTTTCTATAGAGGGACATTTGGAATGTTTCCAGTCTTTGAGATTACAGATCACACTGGAGTGATGTATTAGTCCATTCTTACACTGCTATAAAGGTACTACCTGAGACTGGGTAGTTTATAAACAAGAGGTTTAATTGACTCATAGTTTCCCATGACTGGGGAGGCCTCAGGAAATTTACAATCACGGCTCGAGGTGAAGGGGAAGCAAAGCACATCTTACATGGTGGCAAGGAAGAAAGAGAGTGCAGGGGAAACTGCCACGTTTAAAACTGACAGATCTCATGAGAACTCTCTCGCTGTCATAAGAGCAAACTGGGGGAAACCGCCCCCCTGATCCAATCACCCCCCACCAGGTCCCTCTCTTGACATGTGGGGATTACAACTAGAGATGAGATTTGGGAGGGGACACAAAGCCAAACCATATCAACTGAGAACATTGTACAAAAGAGATGCTCTGTTTTGCTCTATTTATCTTTGGCTTTGGTTTCTAGACATAGACCAAAGGGTAACTGGATATGCATTTAGCCAAATTTCCCTCCTATCAATGTGGTACCATTTTGCATTTCCACCAGAAGCACATGGTTCCTATTTTCCCACAACCTGGCCAACAGATTTTGTGACCAAACTTCTGCATTTTTCTAATCTGCTTGTTGAGAAGTGGTGTCTATTTACGATGTCAATTTGCAATTCTGCCATTGACAGTGCATGGTTGAACATATTTTCATATATTAGGTCCTTTTTAATGTCTTCTGTTGAAAGCCATCTGTTCATTTATCTTGCACATTCCTTAAGTAGGTTTTGGTTTTGGGAAGTTTTTTTGTCTTGATTGTGTTAGAGAGAGTCCTTTGTCTGTGATTTACACTGCAAATATCTTTTCCAGCTTGCCATTTTTCTTTAAACTCTACTTTTGAAAGGTCTTGTGATGTGAAAGTTTTATATGCAGTGGATTCATTAAATTTATATGCAGTGAATTTATTGCTTTAAAAATTCAAGCAATGGGAGGTTTCTTTATTTCTGGGACATAACTGGTTGCATATTTTCACATGTTTATCTTTTGAGACTTTTTAGTTATTGTGGTATACATTTGTTATGCATCCTATTTTAACTTTTCTTTTAACTTTCAAATGTCTGCTCAGTTGTCCAAATACAATCTACTAAAACATTCACTTGTCCCTGTTGATGTGTGATGCTGCATTTACCAAACATTGTATTGCTATGTAATCCTACATCTGATTTGGGGATTTCTATTGTGTTATGTGGGTCCCTCATGAACCAATGTGGCAATTTTAATTATAGATGCAATACAACGTTTTAATATCTAATGGGTCTGACTTCCCATTGACATTGTTTATATTCTTTTTTTAAAACTATACTTTAAGTTCTGAGACACATATGCAGAACGTGCAGGTTTGTTACATAGGTATACACACGCCATGGTGGTTTGCTGCACCCATTAACCCATCATCTACATTAGGTATTTCTCCTAATGCTCTCCCTCCCCTAGTTCCCCACCCCCAATAGGCCCCAGTGTGTGGTGTTCCCCTCCCTGTGTCCATGTGTTCTCATTGTTCAACTCCCACTTATAAGTGAGAACATGTGGTGTTTGGTTTTCTGTTCCTGTGTTACTTTGCTGAGAATGATGGTTTCCAGCTTCAACCATGTCCCTGCAAAGGACATGAACTCATTCATTTTTATGGCTGCATAGTATTCCATGGTGTATATGTGCCACATTTTCTTTATCCATTCTTTCATTGATGGGCATTTGGGTTGGTTCCAAGTCTTTGCTATTGTGAACAGTGCTGCGATAAACATATATGTGCATGTATCTTTACACTAGAGTGATTTATAATTCTTTGGGTATATACCCAGTAATGGGATGGCTGCGTCAAATGGTATTTCTGGTTCTAGATCTTTAAAGAATTGCCACACTGTCTTCCATAATGACTGAACTAATTTACACTACCTCCAACAGTGTAGAAGTGTTCCTATCTCTCCACATCCTCTCCAGCATCTGTTGTTTCCTGACTTTTTAATGATCACCATTCTAACTGGTGTGAGATGGTATCTCATTGTGGTTTTCATTTGCGTTTCTCTAATGACCAGTGACGACAAGCTTTTTCATATGTTTGTTGGCTGCATAAGTGTCTTCTTTTGAGAAGTGTCTGTTCATATCCTTAGCCCACTTTTTGATGGGGTTGTTTGCTTTTTTCTTGTAAATTTGTTTAAGTTCCTTGTAGATTCTGGATATTAGCTCTTTGTCAGATGGATAGATTACAAAAATTTTCTGCCATTCTGTAGGTTGCCTGTTCATGCCGATAATAGTTTCTTTTGCTGTACAGAAGCTCTTTAGTTTAATTAGATCCCATTTGTCAATTTTGGATTTTGTTGCCATGGCTTTTGGTGTTTTAGTCATGAAGTCTTTGCCCATACCTATGTCCTGAATGGTATTGCCTAGGTTTTCTTCCAGGGTTTTTATGGTTTTAGGTCTTACGTTTAAGTCTTTAATTCATCTTCAGTTAATTTTTGTATAAGGCATAAGGAAGGGGTCCAGTTTCAGCTTTCTGCCTATAGCTAACCAGTTTTCCCAACACCATTTATTAGGTAGGGAATCCTTTCCCCATTGCTTGTTTTTGTCAGGTTTGCCAAAGATCAGATGGTTGCAGATGTGTGGTGTTATTTCTGAGGCCTCCATCATCCTGATACCGAAACCTGGCAGAGACACAACAAAAGAAGAAAATTTCAGACCAATATCCCTGATGAACATTGATGCGAAAATTCTCAATAGAATACTGGCAAACCAAATCCAGCAGCACATCAAAAAGCTCATCCACCACGATCAAGTCAGCTTCATCCCTGGGATGCAAAGCTGGCTCAACATACGCAAATCGATAAACATAATCCATCACATAAACAGAACCAATGACAAAAACCACATGATTATCTCAACAGATGCAGAAAAGGCCTTCGATAAAATTCAACACCCCTTCATGCTAAAAAAAAACTCTCAATAAACTAGGTATTGATGGAACGTACCTCAGAATAGTAAGAGCTATTTATGACAAACCCACAGCCAGTATCACACTGAATGCGCAAAAGCTGGAAGCATTCCCTTTGAAAACCGGCGCAAGACAAGGATGCCCTCTCTCACCACTCCTATTCAACATAGTATTGGAAGTTCTGGCCAGGGCAATCAGGAAAGAGAAAGAGATAAAGGGTATTCACATAGGAAGAGAGGAAGTCAAATTGTCTCTGTTTGTAGATGATATGATTGTATATTTAGAAAAATCCATCATCTCAGCCCAAAATCTCCTTGAGCTGATAAGCAACTTCAGCAAAGTCTCAGCATACAAATCAATGTGCAAAAATCACAAGCATTCCTATACACCAATAATAGACAAACAGAGAGCCAAATCATGAGAGAACCCCCATTCACAATTGCTACAAAGAGAATAAAATACCTAGGAATCCAACTTACAAGGAATGTGAAGGACCTCTTCAAGGAGAACCACAAACCACTGCTCAAGGAAATAAGAGAGGACACAAACAAATGGAAAAACATTCCATGCTCATGGATAGGAAGAATCAATATCGTGAAAGTGGCCATACTGCCCAAAGTAATTTATAGATTCAATGCTATCCCCATCAAGCTACCATTGACTTTCTTCACAGAATTAGAAAAAACTACTTTAAATTTCATATGGAACCAAAAAAGAGCCCATATAGCAAAGAGAATCCTAAGCAAAAAGAAGAAATCTGGAGGCATCATGCTACCTGACTTCAAACTATACTAAAAGCCTGCAGTAACCAAAACAGCATGGTACTGTTTATTTTCATCATAGTGTCCTAATCCTTCCTGCATGTATATTTCTTGATGTCACCTTTACAATCATGTTTTCTAGGTGCATAAAATTTTAGGAATAGGGTCCTGCTCTGTCACCCAGACTGGAGTGCAGTGGCATGACCACAGGTCACTGCAGCTTCAAACTCATGGGTTCAAGTGATCCTCCTGCCTCAGCCTCCCAAGTATTTGGGACTACAGGTAAAAACCACCATGCTCGGCTCTTCGTTAGTATTTTTATTGAACTGGCATTGAATTCATAAGTAAACTTACAGGGAGTTGATGGACTTACATACTTAAGTGGCTTGATTCCCTGTAGATGCTGTGTACATTTGTAAATTTGGTAATTTAATTTTGGTGATTTTCTGTATACATCTGTAAATTGGTAAACTCACCACAAAGTCAAGAGCCTCTTAAAAACACCTATTTATTATCTCACCATTGGGTGGATCAAAAGTCCTGTGTGCTCACCTTGCCACTGTACTCTGAGTCTCTGTAAGCTAAAATCAAGGTGTCAACTGTCCTGAGTTTTTATAAGGAGATTCAGGGATGTCAGTTTCCAAGCCCACTTGAATTGTTGGCAGAATCTTGCCATCAGAGGACTGAAGTCTTCATTTCTTTACTGTCTGCCATGGAGAGGAGAAAGAGCAACCCTCAGTTGTTAGAGTCCTTTTGCTGGTCCTCACAGATATCTCCTCCATCTCAGAACATTGTAGCAATGGTGGGTTAAATTCTTCTCACCCTTGGAGTCTTTCAGCTTTTTCCTTTTGCCTCCCCATCTCTCTTTCTCCAGAAAGAGAAAATTCTCTGCTTTCAAGGGCACCTGTGATTAGGTTGGACCCGCCTGGTTAAGTAGGGTAATTTTTCTCTTGTAAGGTCAATGACATCAATTACACCTGCAAAGTCCCTGTACCATGTAATGAACATAATACAGGTCCTGGAGTTTAGAGTGTGGATATCTATGTGAGGATATCATTCTGCCTTCTATAATACATCAAGTTTCTTTGCTTCATTAAGACTCCTCTGTGTGACCATTATCAAAAAGTCAAAAAATAATAGATGTTCATGTAGATGTGGTGAAAGGGGAATGCTTATGCCCTACTGGTGGTAGTGTAAATTAGTACAACCTCTATGGAAATAGTTTGGAGACTTCTTAAAGAACTGAAACTAAAAGAACTTAAAGGACTTCTTAAAGAACTAAAAGTAGATCTACCATTCGATCCAGTAATCCCACTACTTGGTATCTACCCAAAGGAAAAAAGTCATTATATCAAAAAGACACCTGCAACACATATGTTTGTCACAGCACAATTCATAATTGCAAAGATATGGAACCGACCTAAGTGCCCATGGACCAATGAGTGAATCAATATGATGCAGGATATATGCACCATGAAATACTACTCAGCAATATATATATAATATATGTAATATAATATATCTTATATATATAATATATTTTATATATAATATATATTACATATATTATATATGTAAAAGATAATGTCTTTTGCAGCACATTGGATAGAGCTAGAGGACATTATTCTAAGCGAAATAACTCAGGAATGGAAAATCAAATACCATATTTCTCACTTATAAGTGGGAGCTATGGGTATGCAAATACATACAGAGTGGTAGAATGGACATTGGAGACTCAGAAGGGGAAGGGTACAGGACAAAGGATAAAAAACTATATATTGCATACAATACACACTACTTGGGTGACAGACACACTAAAATCTCAGACTTCACCACTCTACGATTAATCCATGTAACCAAAAACCACTTGTAGCCCAAAATCTATTAAAATAAAAATATTTAACAAATACTTCTCTGAATATATTTTAAAATATGTATACATACTGCAATACCTTTCCCTTTTTCAAATCTTTCTGCCAGGTCTAGGTGATGCCTTCAGACCATCAGCTTTGAGCACTAACACAGCAGCATGCCAATATAATGTTTTATGCTAGGAATCGGCTGCAAAAACAAAGAACAAATAATGTGCTAATGATTTACCTCCCATAATTAACCAATAAATGTGTGCTCAGAACGTGGCAAGTAGTTACAAGTTGTGTCAAGAAATGTTCACAATAAGGGTCGGGTGTGATGTTTCATGCCTGTAATCCCAGCATTTTGGAAGGCTGAGGCAGGCAGGTCACTTGAGGTCAGGAGTTCAAGACCAGCCTGGCCAATATGGTGAACTCCCACCTTTACTAAAAATACAAAAATTAGCCAGGCTTGGTGGCACGTGCCTATAATCCCAGCCACTTGGGAACCTGAGGCACAAGAATCACTTGAACCCGAGAGGTGGAAGTTACAGTGAGCTGAGATCTCATCACTGCACTCCACCCTGGACGACAGAGTGAGACTCCATCTCAAAAACAAACAAACAAGCAAAAAGAAATGTTCACAGTAAGAAATGCACTTAAATTATTTGTGATGCTATGTCTTGAAATTATTTTCTTTTAAAAAGTTACAAATAATATATCCACCACCTCACATACTTATCTTTTTGTGATGAGAATATTTAAAATCTACTCTGCTAGCAATTTTTAAGTTTACTATATGGTATTATTAAGTATAGTCACCATGTTGTACAATAGAGCTCTTGAACTTATTCCTCCTCTTTATCCTTTGACTAACATCTTCTCATCCACGACCCCTTCCACTCAGCCTCTGGCAACTATCATTCTACTCTCTGTTTTTATTAGTTCTGTTTTTTTCAGATTCTACATATAAGTGAGAACGTGCATTATTTGCCTTTCTAAACCTGGTTGGTTTCATTTCACATAATGTTCTCTTGTGTCATCCATGTGGTCACAAATGAAACAAAAATGTCCGTCTTTTACAAAAGGTCTTAAACTATGATACATCAGACTTGCACACACAAATTCCAAAATTGATTGAAGCCAGGCATAGTGGCACTTGCAATGAACATATACTTGCATGTATCTTTATAATAGAACGATTTCTATTCCTTTGGATATATATCCAGTAATAGGATTGCTGGGTCAAAAGGAATTTCTGTCTCTAGGTCTTTGAGGAATTGCCACACAATCTTCCACAACGGTTGAACTAATTTGCACTCTCATCAACGGTGTAAAAGTGTTCCTTTTTCTCCACAACCTCACCAGCATCTGTTTTTTTTTTGACTTTTTAATAATAACCATTCTGACTAGAATGAGATGGTATCTCACTGTGGTTTTGATTTGCGCTTCTCTAATGATCAGTGATGTTGAGCTTTTGTTCATATGGTTGTTGGCACATATAAACCATGCAGTACTATGCAGCCATAAAAAAGAATGAGATCATGTCCTTTGCAGGAACATGGATGGAGCTAGAGGCCATTATCCTTAGCTAACTAGCACAGGAAGAGAAAACCAAATACTGCGTGTTCTCACTTACAAATGATGAGAACACATGACTCATAGAGGGGAACAACACAGACTGGGGCCTACCAGAGGGCAGAGGGTGGGAGGAGGGAAAGGATCAGGAAAAATAGCTAATGGATACCAGGCTAATACCTGGGTGATGAAATAATTTGTACAACAAACCCCCATGACACACATTTACCTATGTAACATAACTGCATACCTGCACATGTACCCCGAACTTAAAAACTTAAAATAAAAGCATATGTGTGTGTGTGTGTGTGTGTGTATACATATTCTATCTATCTATCCATCTGTGTGTGTGTGTGCGTGTGTGTGTGTGTGTGTGTGTGTAACGACATACAGGTCTAATTGAGGACTGGGACAGGAACCTTCCCGATTTAAGCCAGACCCCCTCTTTGTCCTCCAGAGCTCATTTTGTTTTACACTGGAGTCTGCATCTCCCAAAATGCAGATTGTCTTTCATGGAAAACAAAGCACTCCCCTTTTCCTCTACAGATCTCAGGGTCTTCTGCTAATCGTATCAGGGGATTATTTTATGTCCAGGACAGGTCTGAGGCTCCAGAAAGCAAGAAGTGAAAGGAGCAAAAGGTGTCCTTTTCCAATGAGATTACAGATTATCCTGAGCTTCTAGAAATGCACCTGAGCCTTAGCCACAATGGCTCCTGTGAGCACACGCCTCACCACACGTGTTCATACCTAGAAAGCAGTCTGTGGAACACACTCTTCATTTGAAAGAGAAAACAAAGCAAGCCACAGTGTCCCGAGGTATCTAAAGAAATGAATGAATATATCACACCTTATTGAAAGGTTAAGATCTCCATGTTGAGCAGGTATCATGATCCTTTCATTAAAATTATAAATGCAAACTCAGAGTATTCAGAGAAGCTAAAAGCAGTCTAAAGTAGATTTTACCCATAAAAGTAACTATTTGGGTTAAAAAGGTCATTATATTCCCACTGATGGCAATAATTAGTCCTTCAAGGATTTAAATGGACTACTCTTGGGTGCACCATAAGCAAAATTCGACTTAACATATGATGTCTCCCTGATTTCTGCCTGATTAAAATCAAATGAGGAGAGTGTGATGGCTCACACCTGTAATCCCAGCATTTTGGGAGGCTGAGGTGGGAGCATCGCTTGAGCCCAGAAGTTCAAGACCAGCCTGGGCAACAGAGTAAGACCCCATCTCTGAAATATTTAAAAATTTTTATAAGTAAAATCAACCTATGCATGTTAAATACAATATAAATTAAATTATTTAATTATATTTACTGATCGAAATGGAAAATACTTTATTAACAACTAGAATGTTCACATAGATGAATGAAAAAAAATTATTCTTTCCTATACAATGAAAACTGACATTTCCTCGAGAAAGCTTTGGAACCAATATAATAGTGGATTACTAGAAAATAGTAAAACGTCAGTAAAATGCAAGCTAAATAGCTGATCCAACTATCTTTTCTCACTGATATAAGATAATCTGAGGCTTAAGGAATAGGTTCAAAATTACAACATCATAGTAATTTATCTAAATAGCAAAAAAAAACCACTTTAATGTCAAAAAATTGAGTCAATCTGATCTGTATAAATGATTTAATATATTCAGGAGTAAAATAGTCATTGGGACATTTTCTTTCATTTACAGAATTAAGTAGTATTGATTTGTCTACTACACACACTCACTCATGCACACATATTTATAAGCACTGGATTCACCGGGATAAAAAGAGTATAAATGCAAGTTACAGTATTTTTCTATTATTTGGATACTATGAATAAAATAAGGCAAACTATTACACATGCACTGCATGAAGATTGTATTGTTATCTCTTCATCTTTCAGGTTTCTTTGTGTTTTGCAACAGATCCGATCCTTTGAAAGAATTTCAATCTGTGTCTTCAGCTGCACAGGGATGTGTAACATTTTTATTGAAAGCATAGTACTATAACAATTATAGCAATAGGCACTGCTGTTAGTGCTGAAAATCCTTATCAGAAACTCTTGTGATGAGATAAGAACTAAATTGGATGCAAAGTTTTGTGAGGATAGTATATTGTCATATCTAAAATTCCCAGCCTATCTATACTCTTAGAGACTCTCAGTGATCTGTTCTATAGAGTAGGTTTTATGGCGAGACAATAGTAGGATTTTGTCTTGGTGTCTCTACAGCATCCCAAATTCCACTTTTGGTCACCGTTCTTTCTCTAAAGCGCCATGTCCAGGTCACATTGTATAGCAGTTTGAACTTCCCATTTCAACTCAGAGCTGGGCAGCATACCCCACTGTGCCCGCAGACTTTTCTCCTTCCAATGTAAGCTCCAAATTTTCCTTTCCCTAGGGCCTGGTGGTCTACATGAATGCCATGGGATGGATTAGTTCATGTTAAAAAAGAAATAGCTTGTGATGTCTTGTTTCAACCAGAAAACTTTAATGAACCCTCGATGTTTCGATGCACGGAAGACAAAAGAAGGGAAGAGAAGAAAAGGGAAGAAGAGAAGAGGAAAAAAGAGAAGAAGTAAAAGAAGAAGAGACAGAAAAGGAGAGAAGAGGAGAGCAGAGAAAACCATCATAAGGATTTAGTATGTGAAACAACTCAGAAATAGTTGAATGTCCTATGTTCTCATTTATAAGTGGGAGCTAAATAATGTGTACACACGGACACTGAGAATGCAATAACGGACATTGGAGACTCAGAAGGGTGGGCGGGGCTGGGGGGTGAGGGATGAGAAATTACTTAACAGGTAAAATGTACACTATTCAGGTGATGGGTAAGCTAAACCCTCAGATTTCACCACTGTGCAATCTATCCATGTAACGAAACTGCAGTTGTATTCTACCCCTTACACTTGTACAAATAATACATAAAGATTTAATGAGCCACAGCAAGGCAACAAAAACAATAATTGAGGGGAAAGGAGTTATACTGAATTCTTCTTGTCTTACCTAAAATTTTAATTTTTTCATGGAGGAAATGAGTTTCCTTAGCCACCATTTTAAAATATATGAAATTGTTTAATTTAATTTATTTAATTTTTCTTTGTCTGCTCTACTGTATCATTTTTTGATGCTTATAGAAGGCAATTTTCTTTTATATGTCACATTTATTGATCCACTACCTACTTGTTTTGTTTTGTTTTGTTTTTAGGTACTCTGCCAGCTATAATTAGACACAATAATTACTTCTTGTTGATTAACATATACAATTATTTTCTAGGACAAGGCAATCTTTTAATAAAGTCTCGACTCTTAGATGAAATGAAATTATACACATTGCATTTAATATTTCCAACAGCTATGTAAATTCTCATCATTTTCTCTCTAATTAAGGAAGCATGCAAAAACTTATTTTAATAGAAAATGTATGGTCTTATTAAATGCTCTTCAAACTTTATTAATTTTCATCAAAAAATCTTTTAAAAACACAACAAAAGGAATAGGGGAAATAAAAAATTGCTTTATGATAGCAGTATTTTTCTTCCGTGTTTGTCCTATGCCTGGTACATGTATATTTGTATATATTTTGTATGTATATATGTAATATATGCATTATGTATATACATGTGTATGCACATATATAAACTATAAACATGAGTTATATATACTGTCCTGTTGCTTAATAACAGGGATAACTTTTGAGAAATGCATCATTAGGCAATTTTATCATTGTGTGAACATCATCGAGTGGACTTACACAAACCAAGATGGGAGAGCCTGCTACACACCTGGGCTAGATGTATAGCCTACTGCTCTTTCACTACACACCTGAATAACGGTTTACTGTACTGAATACTGCAGACAATTTAATGCAATTGTAAGTATCTGTGTATCTGAACATCTAAACATAGAAAAAGCAGAGTAAAAATATGGTATTACAGTCTTAGAAGATCACCTGCGTCTATGTAGTCTGTCATTGACTGAAATATCATTATGTGGCTCATAACTGTATAGATTATCTATCAATTTATGTATCTATCTCTCCATCCACCCATCCATGCATCCATTCATCATCCATCCCTCCATTCATCCATCCATCCATCCATCCACCCATGCATCCATCCATCTTATCTATCTATCTATCTATCTATCTATCTATCTATCTATCCATCCATCTACCCATCTAACTATGAACTGTATTTTGTGTTACTCCTTGTAGTTCTATATTTAAGAAGGAAGCAATGGCTTGTTAGTCTCTCCACCATAAAAATATCTTAGCCGTTGTTCATAAATGGTAGCACCAACACTCATCCACAAATTGGAAAGAGATTCCTCATGAATATAGCATTAAAAAAAAAAAAACCATACATCCTCTGGTTCTCAGAAAGGAGAACAGTCAGAAGATAATTAATCCAGGAGAAGGTGCAGAACACATTTATATGGATGGCAGAAATCACCAACTGGCAACCCACTGCCTCGCTGGATTCTTGGGAATGGAAACCAATGTGACTAGAAAGAAAGCCGCCAATCCATTTTTAAAACGCACGTTGATGCTTTTTTATCTGTTTTATCTCATGAGCAAAGCACTTGAGTTTTCGATTACCTTTTTTTCCCCAAAATATATGTTGAATATGCTTTTTGAGCTAATAGATTTCAAGGTTATGAGTGTCTTGGGGGTCGAATGGTTTCCACTGCTAAAAGCCTGTGGGTGCTGTGGCGCTCTCATTTGGTGTTTTAATGTTGCAGGGATACCTGAGAGGAGCTTTGTTTTCTTAGCACTAAAGTTTGTGCTTTGGTTTGCTGGGATTGGTTTGCTTTGTTTTCTACCTGGATGTTTATAGGATATTGCTTTCATTTTTTCATTTTTCAGGATATGTCTAGGCATGATCTTATTTTGGATGTTATTTTCTAAAATGCCAGTGATGAATACTAATTTGTACAAGTAGGGAGTTGAAACCTCCACACATATCAAGAAGAAGGGCTTAATTGAAGGAAAGTTAGTAACAGATAAATTAAGCACTGTCTGAGCAATTCCCCTACTTTTCCATGTTTATCCTAGCACAAACACCCACAATGATGTTCTCTCTGTCTTTTTTACCCTTTTTTCTCTCTCTCACACACACACGCACAAACACAGCACACATAGCCACAGAAACACACACACTACACACATAAACACGAAGACACAGAGTCAGACATATGTACACAAACTCAAGTGTACACACAGAACACAGAAGCACACGCACACACACACACAAGCATACTATATACACAGAATTATACAAGTGCTCACAAACACACACATGCACACAACACACAGATTCCCACAAATACAAGCAGAGGCACACACACACCCATTTAACGAGAAGTCACTTTCTGGTATTGATCATTCCTGAATGATCATAAAATGGATATTGCAGACAGCTGAGTCGGGAATCATCGAGTCAAGGTAGTTGTTGGGTTTCTGGAAAACACAGATTCTTGAGTACAAAGGTGGGGGGAAAAGTAGAGAGTAGGGTACAACTGCTTCTTCTTTCAGTTGGTCTTGGAGTTTAGGCTCAGGCATAAATGTGTCCTGAAGGGAAATTTAGGTTTTCTTTTATTCTTTTCTTTTTCTCCACAACTTCCTGTACCTTATGACTAATTGACATTCTTTTCAAAGACTGGTTTATTAGTCTTGTTTCATGGTTGTTCTACATTTCCATTTAAAAAGTATTTGTGGGCATTTTACAAAACATTTCAGAGAGGCTATACAAAAGAAAATTCCGTTGGTATGAATTTAAAGGAAAGCAATCAGTTTTTTTCTCGTTTAATTTTACATAAAGAGGGTACATGTACAGGTTTGCTATGTGGATATACTGTACCCAGGTAGTGAGCATACTACTCAAGAGGTAGTTTTTCAAGCCGTGATACACTCCCTCCCACCTTTCTCCCTGCCAGTGTCTATTGTCTATTGAGAACAGTGTCTTTTGTTCCTACATTTATGTTCATGTGTACTCAGTGTTTGTCTCCCACTTACAAGTGAGAACATGTGGTATTTGCTTTTCTGTTCCTGTATTAATTCACGTGGGATGACAGCCACCAGCTCCATTCATGTTACTGCAAAGGACAATATTTCATTCTTTTTTATGGCTGCATAGTATTTCATGGTGTATGTGCACCACATTTTCTTTATCCAATCTATGGGTGGGAACTTGGGTTCATTCCTGGTAATTGCCATTGTGAATAGCATGGCAATGAACATACAAGTGCAGTGTGTTTTGGGGTAGAATGATTTAGTTTCCTTTGGCTGTATACCCAGTAATGAGGTTACTGGGTTGATTGGTAGCTCTGTTGTAAATTCTTTGAGAAATCTCCAGACTACTTTCCCCGGTGGCTGAACTAACTTACATTCCCACCAGCAGCGTGTAAGTGTTCCCTTTTCTCCGCATCCTCACTAGCATCTGTTATTTTTGAGCTTTTAAGAATAGTCACCCTGACTGGTGTGAGATTATATCTCACTGTGGTTTTGATTTACATAGGAAAGGAATTATTTTTAAAACAAGATGAGAATGAGACAATCAATGAGCACCAGATATCTGGTACGCATGGCCTGTCACAAAATTTGGAACCTAGTGTCGTCACTGAAGACAGGCTCGGCTTGGCTGTTTGCCACTTGCAAAGCCAAGAAGAAGAATGAGATGCAGTGGGCGGAAAGTGCTGGCAGTGGGGAAGTGGCCAGGTTCACACCTAAAGAAACCACCTCAAAATTTCAACTGGACAAGGGTACTTTAAAAGGGGAGCTTGGAATGGGAAGCACGCGGGAGGGGTGCCAGATAGGAGGTCTGCATGTGTTGTTCCAAAGGCCATCTCAAGCTGTGGTCCACCTGGAGCTTGGGCTGGTGTCATCTCAACAATTGCCAGAGTGTAGACTAACCCCAGTGAGGTAATCGCTAGGATTTTGCATCTGGGTCTCCACGTCTGATTGATCTCAAGATTAGCCCCCGGACCTTCCAATAAGCACATAATTACATACAAGAGTACAGTTAAATAAATACGCATGGTGTAAGGGAGTGAATGGTGAGAAAAAGAGGGATGTTGTATTTCAAAGAAAATTCATTTCAATGATATATTTTAAGACTGAGGAGGGGCCGGGTGCGGTGGCTCCAGCCTGTAATCCTAGCACTTTGGGAGGCCGAGGCAGCCGTATCACTTGAGGCCGGGAGTTTCAGACCAGCCTGGCCAACATGGTGAAACCCCATCTCAATTAAAATACAAAAATTATCCGGACGTGGTGGTGTGTGCCTGTCATCCCAGCTACTGTGGAGGCTGAGGCAGGAGAACGGCTTGAACCTGGAAGGCGGAGATTGCAGTGAGCTGAGATTGTGCCACTTCACTCCAGCCTGGGTGACAGAGCAAGACTCTGTCTCAAAACACGAACAAACAAAAACTAAGGAGCGCAAAAAGGTTTTGGCAGAACATTTTAAGGTTACATCTTGAGACTGGGGGGTAAGGAAAAAATAGTTCTAAAGTGCACTTTCAGGCTACACTGTTTGGTTACACTGTGACTATATGGTCACTATTCTGACTATTTACATCTTGTTAGGAGTAAATAAAAGTGTAGAATAGACCTTTTCACAATAGTCAAGATATGGAATCAATCTGGTTATCCAATGACAGATGGATAGATAAAGAAAGTGTGGTACATATACACAACAGAATACTATTTAGCCATAAAAGGAATGAAATTTTGCCATTTGCAACAACATAGACAGAACTTGAGAACATTGTGTTAGGTGAAATAAGTCAGAAATAAAAAGTTAAACATTGTGTGTTCTCACACACAGGTGGAAACCAAAAAAGTGGATCTCAGAATACTAGAGGCTGAGTAGGGGAAGGGGAAGGCAGGGACAAGGAGAAATTTGATAAAGGATACAAAATTACAGTCAGATAGGAGGAAAAAATTATAGTGTTCTGTGGCTCTGTAGGATGATTACAGTTAACAATAATATATTTATATGGTTTCAAATAACTGGAAGAGAGGATATTGAATGTTCGCAACACAAAACAATGATCAATGTTTGAGTTGATGGATGTGCTAATTACCCCGATATGATCACTCTACAATATATGCATTGCAATATCACTATGCACTCCATAAATACGTATCATGACTATGTGTCTATTTAAAACTTTTTTTAAAATTTTAAAGCACCATTTCTTGTGGATAAATTGCAGTTCATGTTAACTGTTTTGGGGGAATTATGTGGCGCAGTCACCACAGAAATCAGTATAGTGATCCTTTAAAAAATTACAAAGAGAATTAGCATATGATCCTGCAATCCTACTTCTGGGCATATACCCAAGGGAATTGAAAGCAGAGTCTTAAGAGATGTTTTCACACCCAAAGTATATTGCAGTATTAATCACAATAACCAAAAGGTGGAAGCAATCCAAGTGTCCACTGGCAGACGAATAGGTAAATTGAATGTGGTTTAGCTCTACAACAGAATGTTATTCAGCCTTAAAAAGGAAGGAAATTTTGACACATGCTACTATGTGGATGAACCTCGAGAACATTATGCTCAGTGAAATTAACCAGTCACAAAAGGACCACAGTTTATTATTCCACTTACATGAGACACTCAGAGTCACCAAATTTATAGAGACGGAAAGTAGAATGGTGCTTACAGGGCATTGGAGGGGAGAATGGGGAGGTGTTGCTTAATGAGGAGAGAGTTTCAGTTTGGGAAGATAAAAATTTCTGGAGATGAATAATGGTGGTGGTTGTACAATAATGTGAATGTATTTAATTCCACTGAACTCAGTGCCTAAGAATGATTGAGATGAGACATTTTATGTTCCATGTTTGTTTGTTTTACCACACATAGAAATGTAAAGGATTGGAAAAGATCAAATAAAAGAAAAAACAAAAACAAACAAACAAAAGAAAGTCACCACTTCACTCTCTTGACCTGACACACTTCTCCTTGCCGCGGCATTTCTTCCTAACTTTGTACGCTTCTGACAAATAAAGTTTCTGTCCCAGAAAGCACAGCAACTTTGCCATTGTGTAACAGCAGAAGCAAACCCAATAAAGACATGAGAGTGTGCAGAGCTCTAGTATCATTCAGCAAAAAGAGCAAATAATAGGGCAAGAGAAATAGAGGAACAGCACCAAAAAATCTGAAATGCCCCTTTCTGTAGACCTGTCATGCTCCCCAAGGAGTGCATGAGGGTAGCAACTAGGGAGGAGGCAGAAGCACTGGTCTCAGGCCCAAAATTTAAAGGATCACCAGTAAATTTTGTATCCAAGAAATATAATATTTAATGCAACATTTAAAAAAATAAACATGGATGGAAATAATAATATAAAATTCCAGGATAGAAATAGGACCAGAATTTTGAAGAAAAGCAGCATTGGTATTATTAACTTTTTTTCTGTTGCTTTCAGCTCCAATATGACTCTGTGTTATCTACGTAGCAACTCCCTGGACTCCAATAACAGCTTGGCTTAATTCTGGCTCAGTGATCCCCAAATGAGGGGAGGATATCTGGCAAGGTCTGGAGACAGTTTTGGTGTCACCAGTTGGAGAAGGGAATGTTACCGGCCTCTGGTGGGTGGAACCAGAGGATGTTGCTCAACATCCTACAGTGCACAGGATGGCTCCCACCTTGACAAAGCATCATCCAGCCCCAAATGTCAATAGTGCTGACATTGAGAAACCTGTTCTGACCAATCCCAGTTGTATACAAGTTTTCACATCTGCGTCACCCTCCCCAGCCAGATTCAAATCTCTGCCAGATCATGCCCATGTCATTAAGTTTGCAGTCCTCTTGGTTCCTGCATGCTCTGACAGGAGAGTGGGGTGCCATTTTGGGGTCTTTGAATGCTCATTACCAAATTAACCCAACCCTAATGAAGCAACCTCAGCAACCATCACTAAGCAAAGACTCCAGCCCACCAAAGTCTCCAGAAAGACAATGCTAACATCCCAATTTTTACCTTTGTTATATTAAATGTATTTTACCACCTAATGTCTATTCATGATAAACATTTACTAGACTTCAAGCAGAGAGACTTCAATGAGATTTCCTGTGTAGTCTTCTGCAGTTCCCTGAAGTGATTTATAGAGGTAAAAGACGAGAAGATTGGGTCATTGTGATTTAAACATCTCGGAACCCTTGGAGATTCAAAAACATCCTACCTTTGGCCGGGTGCGGTGGCTCACGCCTGTAATCCCAGCACTTTGGGAGGCTGAGACGGGCAGATCCTGAGGTCAGGAGATTGAGACCATCCTGGCTAACACGGTGAAACCTCGTCTCTACTAAAAATACAAAAAAAAAAAAAAAAAAAAAAAAAAAAGCCGGGCGAGATGGCGGGCGCCTGTAGTCCCAGCTACTCGGGAGGCTGAGGCAGGAGAATGGCTGAACCCGGGAGGCAGAGCTTGCAGTGAGCCAAGATCGCACCACTGCACTCCAGCCTGGGAACAGAACAAGATTCTGTCAAAAAAAACACAAAAAACAAAAAACCTACCTTTTAGCATCTGTTGCAATATTTCAGTACTTTATAATAAGGTTTAGCTTAAATGCTAAGGGTGCTTATGCTTAAGTACAGTTTAAACGTTTGAAAAGTATTTCACCTGAAATCTAGCATAATTTTCATGGGGAGAAACACAACATTCATGCATTGACCAGAGTGGACATGAATTATCTGCCTTAGAAAGCACAGCTCAGCGAAAGTCAAGAAAGGCATGCATCCTAAGATCTCAAGTTTATATCACTCTCAGATCAATATCCAAGGAAGTTGGTAGATCATAGCCCAAACACAGAAAATGTCAAACTTCCCAAATACTATGTGTGCACTGGTACCCGTCAGCAACCCTACTGTCATTCAGTGAATAGCAAAACACTAGGTTTATGAGTTATGGACATAATTCATCAATGTATTCCCACCCAAAAAAAAGTCCTTGGCATCTTAGATGATATACAGTAAAAATTTATTATACAGTGAACTTTTGCTATATCTAACATCAGAAAGTATTACATGGTAACATGCTGATTGGAAAACTAATTATGTTTCTATTTGGCTATAATTTTAAATGAAGATATCTAGCTACATAATACTGCTTCTGGGAGTTCTTAAGAAAAGATATAATACAGTTTATTCAGTATGACTATTTTTGTAAATTTATTTCAGTAGCTTTATGGTATAAGCGGATTGGGGTGTATAAATGAATTGTATGGTGGTAAAGTCTGGGCTTTTAGTACATCTTTCACCCAAATAGTGTAAATTGTACCCAACAGGTGATATTTTATTTCTCACCCCCCCATCCTCCCCGCTTCAGAGTCTTCAATGTCCATTTTATCACTCTGAATTCCTTTGCCTACCCGTAGCTTAGCTCCTACTTTTAAGTGATAACATACAGTGTTTGGTTTTCTTTTCTGAGTAACTTCATTTAGGATAATGGCCTCCAGTTCCATCCACGTTGCTGCAAAAGATATGATTTTCTTCTTCTTTATAGCTGAGTAATATTCCATGGTGTATATTTACCACATTTTCTTTATCCACTCACCTGTTTTATGGGCACTTAAACTGATTCCTTATCTTTACAACAGTGAATTGTGCTGCGGTAAAAAATATGACTGCAGGTGACTTTTTAATTATAATGATTACTTTTCCTGTGGGCTGAAACCCAGTAGTGGGACTGCAGGGTCAAATAGTAGATCTACTTTTAGCTATTTGGGAAATCTCCTTTTGTTTTTTATAGGGGTTTTCTAATTCACATTCCCACCAACAGTGTATTTGTGTTCCCATGACATCTGCGCCAACATCTATTGTTTTTTGACTTTTCAATAATGACCATTCTGACTGGGGTAAGGTGGCATCTCATTATGCTCTTAATTTGCATTTCCCTGATGATATGTGATGTTGAGCATTTTTCATATTTTTTTGGCCATTTGAATATCCTCTTTTGAGAAATATCTAGTCCTGTCATTTGCTCATTTTTAATGGGATTATTAGGTTCTCAAACAAATCAGCAAGAAAAAAACCTGCACAATCCCATTTAAAAAGTATGGCTACCTAATCATAATTTATCAATAGCATAATAATACTAATAATAATCTCAATAGGTATTTCCCATGGACAGCACTTTGCAGCTTCTGTATTGCTTTTATTGTGTTTCTCAGAAGGGACGAAACAGTGAAATAGATACATAAGAACCTCAAAGATTACAAAAAGCAGCTTACCAGAACAGCACATATTCAATCATTGTCTACATGACATAGTTGTAAATTCTAGTCTCCAAAGCAAAACATGGCAATGGCATTTGAGACTCCCCTAAATGAACTTTAAAAAGAAATTCCCTTCCTTGATTTTCCCTCAGAACATGTAGGCTTATCCGATACTAGGAAGCAGTTTGATTCATGGATCCAGCCTTTAAAAGTTGATTCATACAACATCCTGCTGACCATCAGGCATAAGGCAGCTCTTGCACTTATATTAGTGGGTAGGTATTAGATACCCAGGCATAGACTTATAGACATAGCCTGCAGGTAAAAGACAAAAATAACAGCATGTCGTTGCACTCAAGACACACTTTGGGTTAGATTAGAAAAGGGTTATTTATGAAAACAGCCACACCCCGTCATCATGGAGTAAAGTAGATACTCAACATTAAAATGCCTGTGCATAGACCACAGTTTTTTAACCACGACACTATTGACAATTGGGAATGCAAAATCCTTTGTTATGAGGGCCATCCTGTGCACTATAGGATGACGAGAAACATCCATGGCCTCCACCCACAAGAAGCCAATACTCCTCACTCCCCTTTCTTGTGACAATTGATGTTTCCAGACATTGCCAAGCGTCCCCTGCAGGAAGAATTATTCTCAGTTAAAACATTCTGTCATAAGGACACATGCATGCCCTATGTTCAGCACAGCACTATTCACAATAGCAAACACACGGAATCAACCTAAATCCCCATCAATGGTAGACTAGATAAAGAAAATGTGGCACATATACACCATGGAATACCATGCAGCCATAAATAGGAATGAGACCATGTCCTTTGCAGGGACATAGATGGAGCTGGAGGCCATTATGCTTAGCAAACTAACACAGGAACAGAAAATCAAATATCGCATGTTCTCACTTATAAGTGGGAGCTAAATGATGAGAACACATGGACACATAGAGGAGAACAAGAGACACTGGAGTCTATTGAAAGGTGGTAGGTGGGAAGAGAGAGAAGATCAGGAAAAATAACTAATGGGTACTAGATTTAGTACCTAGGTGATGAAATACTCTGTACAACAAACCCCTGTGACATGAGTTTACCTACATAACAAACCTGCACATGCACCCCTGAACCTAAAATAAAAGTTTAACAAAGATTTTAAAAAAGAACCGCAGGCTTAGATGAAGAATAGAATAATATTAACCAAAAAAAAAAAAAAGGGTTAGGCAGATTTATTTCTGCATGCTAGCCTTCTGGGTGGCTTTAATTTTATTCTACATTTTTGACAAACTCATGAAATATAACTTTTAAAATGAATGAATGAGACCTTTCATATGCATGTTTAATCATATAATTGCACAATCGTCTGAAGTCATTTAAGTAATATAATAACATAATCACTTGTGCATCATATCTGAGTAAATATAACACAATTGTTGAATTGTTTTACCACCAACCTGAGTAGGAAACATGTTGAATCTTTTAACCTCCTACAGAATGCTTTCAATTTTAAGACATTGGGGTTTGAGATCACTTTGGGTCCAAAACTTCTTGCTTTCATTATTTTATTTCTAATTGAACTCTGTCCACCTGCCTAGTCACAATTAATCAATAGTATAGTAATAATATTAATCTCAATAACCATTTCCCATGGACAGCACTTTGCAGTCTCTGTATCACTTTTGTTATCTGCATTTGCACATTACAAAAATCCCAGGCAGAGGTAAGGAAAGGTTTTTGCACATCCAATTTGTAGATGAAGAAACTAAGATGGAGATGAAGATTCCGACATGCCACAGTCACGTAGCAATTTAGGGAAAATCAAAGAATGGCAGCAAAAGGATTTCTAATCTACATCTGGTTTGCTTATCCATTTTTGCTTTACTACTCGCTCTAACTTTCAGAATATTCCCTTCCTTGCAAGAAGCAGAAGAAGAAACAAGTCTGTATATATCCCAATTACTTTTTTTTTTCTAAACAGAGTAAGTTATCCTCATGGCCTCATTAACTCATTCCAAGATTTTTCCCCTTTACTGCTAATCAATATTTTGACTGGGTCAGTGCAAAATGCAATTCATGTTGAGTCATTTCTGGAGCAGTGACATAAAGCATGGAACTACCTGTTAAAGGGCTGCATGATTAAAAAATAAATAAAACAAAAGGAGACAAGAGAAGAAAGAATGATCTAATGAAGTTCTGTTTTGCTATTCTGGTGTCCACTGGCTCTCTCTAAGAAATTAATGTTTGAAAGTTGGGAGATCCATAAATTCCTTGAAGTAATTTGCAATGCTTGGTAACGTATGTTTAAGTGCTTTTTCCTTGGAAGAGGGTCTATGTCTTTCATCAGCCTCTCCAGGGAACCAGAGATTCCAGTATGCTAAGCTTCATTCATTCTTTCATCCACCCATCATCAGTTAAGAAATGAGTGTGCGCCTCCCCTGTGTTAACACAGAAAATTAAGCAAGATCAAACCATGGAAATTCAAAGAACCTGCCGTGTTCTAGGAAATAAATAGTTAACTATGATTTGTGCGTGAAGCTCCTGGAGGGTCACTTAATGGGAGTCTGGACTTTATCCTGAAGGTCACTTGAAAGCTGCTAAACATGATAAGAGTCATGAACAGGGAAATGGGAGCTGTCCTTGGAAAACTGGTGAAGTAGACAACCTCAGAGGCAACTCGGCTGTTGGAATCCAAATCTCACTGTAGTAGGGCAAATGTTCTTGCTATCTTCTTTTCCTCTGATCTTTCCTCATTTTGTAAAAAGAACCAAACACATCTTTCAATGTGAAGCTTAACAAGCAACGAATTCCACCGCTGATTTTTTTTATAGGCGATTCCACTATAGTACTGGCTACTATGATTTTCACCATAGGTTATGGGCTGAACTGTGGCCCCCAATATGCAGATGTCAAAGCCCTTAGCCCCAGGACCTCAGTATGGGACTGTATGTGGAGACCGGGTCTTTAAAGAGGTCATCAAGGTAAAATGAGGTAACTAGAGTGGGCCCTAATCTAATAGGACTGTGGTCTTTATAAGAAGAGGAGATGAGGGGCAGGGCGCAGTGGCTCACATCTGTCATCCCAGCACTTTGGGAGGCCGAGGCGGGCAGATCACGAGGTCAGGAGGTCGAGACCATCCTGGCTAACACGGTGAAACCCCGTCTCTACTAAAAATACAAAAAATTAGCCAGACGTGGTGGCGGGCACGTATACTCCCAGCTACTGGGGAGGCTGAGACAGGAGAATGGCGTGAACCCGGGAGGCAGAGCTTGCAGTGAGCCAAGATTGCGCCACTGCACTCCACACTGGGCGACACAGCAAGACTCCGTCTCAAAAAAAGAAAAAGAGACGAGGGCCAGGCGCGGTGGCTCACGCCTGTAATCCCAGCACTTTGGGAGGCTGAGGCAGGTGGATCACCTGAGGTCAGGAGTTTGAGACCAGCCTTACCAACATGGAGAAACCCCGTCTCTACTAAAAATACAAAATTAGCTGGGTGTAGTGGTGTGGGCCTGTAATCACAGCTACATCGGAGGCTGAGGCAGGAGAATCGCTTGAACCCAGGAGGCAGAGGCTGCGGTGAGCCGAGATCGCACCGTTGCACTCCAGCCTGGGCAACAAGAAGGAGACTCCATCTCAAAAAAAAAAAAAGAGTAGATGAGGACACAGACACACACATGTTTATTACTGGATCCATTACTCCTAATCTTCTTGCTCACTGAGATGGAAGAGGGAGGAAGATAAAGTCCACTGTAGCTGCTTCTAAAAGATTGGATTTGTCCTTTTGGAATCCTTTAAGGAGCTCTGAATTGCAAAGACCTAAAGTCAGCATTTCTGGTTTGACCTCTGGGCAAGGTGTGAAGATGTGTATATTTTATAGGCATTAAAAGATACTTCAGAAGAAATGCAAGCTGTGTAGTCATCTGATTCTTCCACAGACCGTGATGGTTCAAACTCTGTAAATGCTTTTAAGTAAGAGGCACAGGATAAAAGGAAACATTATGCGGATGAGCTATCTCTTCTTTGCTTACTTCAAAAGAATTCCAAACATTTCCAGTTGTGCTTAATAATCACTGTCGCCGAAACTATTTCTCTCAAAATGCTCACTTTTGTTACCTAAGAGAAGACATCTTCTAGTTTTATTTTCTGATGATCAAAAGCTAAATGATTCTCTGTTTTTATTAAAGTCTCATTAAAAAAAGAACCATTTTTGAAGTGTGCATTTCATCGTCCTTAGTACACTCACAATGTTGTGCAACCATCACCTCTGTCTAATCACAAATCGTTTCTGTCAGTTTATTCTCTTTTGATCCCATTCATTCATTCTCTGATGAATTTGGGGCGTTGTAAAATTGCATTCTGTAAGAACCTGAGAAAGGAAAACATGCCATAATTCCCTCCCACCAAAACCCGGAAGCGAAGTGTTAATGTTTCCTCCCACCTTCTCCCTTTGTCTATTTTCAGTGGGCTGTTTTGTCCAAATGCCATTCAGACCTCAGGGAGCAAGGGGCCTTTCCAGGCTGAAGAATGCTCTATTATTTAATATTTCTCTAAGATCATCTTCCCAACAGCCGTTTTCTAGTGAGAATCCTGAACAGTGAATCTGAAAGGAGCAGATGGAAGCTTTTATTCGCTGAAGGGCGTCATCAGTTAAGTGACTTTTACTTTCATCCGATGGGACTCCAGTTCGGAGTCTCTGATATCAGACCGACACAATGACGTCTAGCTGATACCTTTCAAGGAAAGAGTCTTTCTCACGGTCCAGTACAATACCCCAGAATCCAACCTGGAAAATAATAGCCATGCATCAAAATACCTTACACAATGGTGCCTTTGTACTCAGTTACTGATATTAAGGTATGTTGGGGTGAGGAAAAAATTTGTTGTAAATGTGATCACATTTGCTCATGATTTCAAGTAATTCCAAAATATTTCTTACTAATTCAAAGAAAATGTGATACTCCAGTATTCCCCAAATTACACTGTAATCACTCAGGCCATACACACTATTTGGGAGAGTTGCCATGCATCAGAAAAGACAGAAGATTAATCAGAACTGAAGACATTATGATATTAAAGAGGGTTGCGTAGATGGTTACCAGAGGCTGGGAAGGATAGTTGAAAGTTGGTAGAGGAGGTGGGGATGTTTAATGGGTAAAAAACAAGCAAAAAGAATGAATAAGACCTACTTTTTGATAGCACAGCAGGGTGACCTAAGTCGGTCATAACTCAACTGTATAGTTTATAATAAAATAACTTAAAGAAAGTAATTGGATTATTTGTAACTCAAAGGATAAATGTTTGAGGGGATGGATACACCCTGTTCTCCATGATGTACTTCTTTCACATTAAAAATTGAAAAAGAGCGTTGCCTTTGAAATGCAACAGCAGCACACAGAAGACACAGCTCACTGGGCCTTGGAGAATCAAAGATTCCCCAAAGGAAGTGGTGCCTACGCTGAAACTAAAGGGGCCAGCCAGGAGGGAGCTTAGTGAAACCTTTAAATGCACATTCTAAGAGAAGGAAGGCTTTTTCTGGGCAGAGACAGCCACATGGTCATGGAGCCAGAGGTAAACTTGGTGTCCCTGTAGCAAGCAGAAATAGCAAAAACAAACACAAACAAAACCAAAAAGCAACCAGACCGGTAAACAGAGTCTTCTCTTTGAGGCAAAATCCAAAAGGAATGCACGTTGTTCTGATCACCATACAGAGCTGCCATACAAGGGCTGGGAACAGAAGGATGACAAATGGACTTGTGTGTTTTAGGCAGAAGACTCCAGCTGTAGTTTGGAGAATGAATCATAATGGATGGAAGAGGAAGACAAAACATTTTGGCAGCCTTTTATGTTTATATATGACATGGTTTGTCTCTGTCCCAACCCAAATATCACCTTGATTTATAGCTCCCGTAATCCCCACATGTCATGGGAAGAGCCTGGTGGGAGGTAATTGAATCATGGGAGGGGGCAGGTTTTCCTATGCTGTTTTCATGACAGTGAATAAGTCTCAGGAGATCTGATGGTTTTATAAAGAGCAGTCTCTCTGCACACAATGTCTTGCCTGCTGCCACGTAAGACATGCCTTTTGCTTCCCCTTCGCCTTCTGCCATGATTGGGACCTCCCCAGCCATGTGGAACTGTGAGTCCATTAAACCTCCTTCCTTTATAAGTTTCTCAGTCTTGGATATGTCTTTATTAGCAGCATGAGAACAGACTAATGCACTTCCATGTCTCTCTCTCTTTTTTTTTTTTTTAAAGCCAAGACCAACTATTTGACAACGACGTTAGCTAATGTATTAAGTTATGCCCTATCAGGAAAAGTGTAAAGGAGGGTGTTGGTATTTCTACTCCAAGTAGTGCAATAGTAGTATTTCACAGAGTACACAGCTTTCACAGTCAGTAACGTATCTCTCATTCCAATATGTGGAAACAGAACTCACCTCTGTCCTGGCTTTACAATTCATAACATTGCTCAGTCTCTTCAAAACTCCACTCTTAGTGAATCTAGATAACTCATTAAATATTAATATAATGCACTGACTTGTTTCTCTGAAAAATACAGCTCTAAGTCCTAACCTCTGGAACTCGTGAATTTGGAAAAATAATCTTTGCAAAGGTAATTTTAAGGTGAGAATCAAGATGAGATTATGCTGGATTAGGGGCGGCAAGCCTTGAATCTGATGACAAGTGTTCTTACAAGAGATACAGAGAGAAAAGTGGGAAAATCCACATGGAGATGGTGTCAGAGAGTGGAATGATGCGGCCACAAGCCCAGGGACACCTGGAGCCACCAGGAGCTAGGAGAGGCAGGGAGGATCCTCCCCTAGAGCCTCCAGAAAGAACTGGATACAATTATAATGGGTTAAATGGTGACCCCCTAAATATGTCTATGTCCTATCCCCCAGAAACTGTGAATGGAACCTTATTTGAAAGTAGGGTCTTCCCAGATGTCATTAGTTAAGAATCTGAAGATGAAATCGTCTGGGATTTGGGTGGGCCCTAAATGCAGTGACAGGCATCCTTCTAAGAGACAGAAAAGGAGTCACAGACAAAGAGGAGAAGGCCACGTGGAGATGGAGGCAGAGACTGGAGTGATGTGGCCACAAGTCCAGTGATGCCTGGAGCCCCCAGGAGTTGGGAGAGGCAGGAAGGATCCTCCCCTAGAGCTCTCCAAGCGAGCATGACACCTTGATTTTCTGAGAGAGTGTGGCCCTGCCAAGAGCTCCATCTTGGACTTCTGTTCTCTACAATGATAAGAGGATAAATTTCTGTTGTTTAAGCCATGTGGCTTGTGACAATTAGTTATGACAACCCCAGAAAACTAATATGAATAGCTATGCCTTTTGTCCAACATACACCTTTAAACATTATTCTGAATTTAAAATTAAAACAATTTTTAAAAACTGATTGAATTGGAATGTGACAAATATATTTTTTAAAAAGCCTTTTCCACAAATAATGCTGGAAAAACTGAACATTTACATCTTAAAAAAAAAAAGAACCTTGACATAGACTTTACATCCTTCACAAAAGTGAACTCAAAATGAGTTGCAGACCTTAATGCAGGATACAAAACTATAAAACACCTCAAAAATAACACAGGGAAAAATCTAGATGCCCTTTTAATTTGGCAATGATTTTTTAGTTGCATCACCAAAGCATGATCCAGCAAAGGAAGAATTGGCAAGCTAGACTTCACGAAAATTAAAAATTTTATACTCTGCAAAAGACACTGTCAAGAGAATGAGAAGACAAGCCACAGACTGGGAGAAAATATTTTCAAAAGGCAAAGCAGATAAAAGACTGTTATTCAAAATATACAAAGACCTCAGGACTCAACAGTAAGAAAATTAGCAATTTTAAATGGGCCAAAAACTTTAAGATACAGCACCAAAGAAGATGTATAGATGACAAACAAGCATATGAAGAGACGTTCCACATTATATGTCATTAGGAACTTAGAAATCAAAATAATGAGATACTGCTATACACCTATTAGATAGAAGGGCCAAAATTCAGAGCACTGACAACACCACATGCTGGTGAGGATGTGAAGCAACAGGAACTCTCACTCCTGGATGATGGAAATGCAAAATGGTACAGCCACTTTGGAAGACAGTTGGTGGTTTCTTACAAAACTAAACACACTTTTACCATACAGTTAAACAATCACACTGCTTGGTAGTTAACCAAAGGAGTTGACAACTTATATCCCAACAAAAACCTACATGCAAATATGTATACTAGGTTTATGTACAATTGTCAAAATTTGAAAGTAATCAAAGTTTTCCACAGGTGAGCAGATAAATAAACATTGCTATATCCAGGCTATGAAAACAAATGAGCAGTCAAGGCACGAAAAGACATCAACACTTAAATGTATGTTTCTAAGTGAAATAAACCAATCTGAAAAGGCTACAGACTATGCGACTTCAACTACTGGACATTTTAGAAAAGGCAAAACACGGAGATGGTAAATAGATCATGGTCGCCAGGCTCTAGGGACAGAAGTAGACTATTAAATAAATGTATAACAGAGGCTTTTTAGGGCAGTAAAATCACTCTGTATGATGCTATAATGATGAGTCAATGACATTATACATTTGTCCAAACCCATAAAATGTACAACACCAAGACTGAACCCTAATGTGAGCTCTAGACTTAAGGCAATGATGTGTTAATGTAGGTTCATGGATTGTAACAAGTAGACCATTTTGGTGGGTGATGTTGATAGTAGGGGAAGCTGCTCATGTGTTGGGTAAGGGGTCATATGTGGATTGGCACATTACATAGCATATTAGTTTCATTCACCTGCCATAACAATTACCAAAAACAGAAATGTGTTCTTTTACAGTGCTAGAGACTGGAAGTCTAAAATCAAGGTATCCACAAAGCCATGCTTCCTCTGATGTCTCTAAAGGAGGATCCTTCCTGGCTCTTCCAACTCTTGGTGGCTCCAGGCCTTCCTTGGCTTATGGCTACATCACTGCAGTCTCTGCCTCCATCTCCATGTGGTTTTCTCCTCTTTTCTCTGTGTGTCTCTGCACTCTCTCTCTCTTACGAGAACACTTGCCATGACATTTAGGGTCTACCCTAACGCAGGACCATCTCATCTCAACCCTTACATTAGTTACATCTGCAAAGACCCTCATTCTAAATTAGCTCACTTTCACAAGTTCTATGTGGATGTGAATTTTGGGGGGTTGACAGTGTTTAATCCATGACAGATAAAATTTATTCAATAATGTGATTTATACTTCATAGCAATCCAGTAGGCAAAAGAACATTAGAGCAAAGAGTAGACTTAGCCACCTTGTGAGGTTATGCCTTCAGAGGCAATTGACTCCAAATACGTTTGTTCATCAGAATCCCCTAGAAATTGTTTTAAAAATACAAATACCTGCACCCTTCTGTAGGGAGAGTTAAGTGGAAATCCAGGAAATAATAGAAATGGAGCCAAAGAAATTGGACTTTCAATGAGTAGACGTCAAACATCACAGCAAAGTACAGAGCTACAAGGGGATGAGTAATGGGTGCAGAAAGGCCCCTACTCACCAAGAGCTGTTGTCATAAAAACAGGGCACCTCTGCTAGACCCCAACCTGTTCCCTTGATTCTTCCTCAAGAAAACCCTCAAGGTGCCTCTTTCAATGTTGACCTCTTCCTCTGTACTATGTAAAATAGAAGAGGTCTGCCTATTTTATGTCATGTTGGGTGATGCTCATAGCCATTGGAATGCTTTAAAGTGAATAGAAAGTTAAGGGATAGAGGAACCAAATATAAGCAAACTAAACAGTTGTAATTTTTAAATGTCAGATTTTTCAAAAAATAGAGAAAAAAGTGACTTCCAAATCCTTCCAACTCGGTTTACAGGAATCCTTGTACATGAAATATAAAAAGGCATGTTGATATTTACTCTATTTCTTAACGGCTTAAATACTGCCCGAGAGATCACAGAACAGCAAGTTGGAAAATGGAGATTTCCATCCTTCCCAGCAAAATGCACCAAATAACATGTTGGGAAAGTTTTGGAAGCTCACTAGTTCTCTGCAAAAGTAAGGAGGGTGGTTTATGGAACCAGAGTCAATCTTGGAGGGTTGTTTACCAGGGTGTCTTTGTGTCTGTCTAGGTGTAATGTCTGCATGGAATGGGAGATACTAAACATAAGGAAGGAAGGTGCCTACCCTGTGTTGATTTTATCATGCAAGCCTTGAATATCTCTTCTCTAATATAAGGGTGCCACGTTGGGTTTCATTTAAAATGAAATGGATTGGTCTATAGCCACATCAAGCAAATAACTGTACATGCATGTTTATAGCAGCATCTTTCACAATAGCAAAAAGATGAAAGCCACCCAAATATCCATTAACTATCAATGGATAAATGGGTAGACAATACGTGGTCTATCCATATGATAGAAAAATTGCACCAATAGGAAGGGATGAAATTCTTTTTTTTTTTTTTTCTTTTTTTTCTTACAGGGTCATACTCTGTCACCCAGGCTGGAGTGCACTGATGCCATCATAGCTCACTGCAGCTCCAGGGCTCAAGTGATCCTCCTACCTCAATCTCCCAAGTAGCTAGGACCACAGGTGTGCACCACTCCACCTGGCTAATTATTTTTTTTAATTTTACTAGAGATGAGGTCTTGCTGTCTTGCCCAGGCCAATCTCAAACTCCTGGGCTCAACTGGTCTTCCCACCTCGGCCTTCCAAAATGTTGGGATTACAGGTGTGAGCCACCATAACTGGCCAGAGAGAAATGAAATTCTGCTACAGAATACAACATGAATGGACCTTGAAATCATTATACTAAGTGAAATAAGCCAGTCATACAAGAGCATATATTGCATGATTCTACCTGTGTGAAATGTCTAGAACAGGCAAATCCACAGAGACAACAAGCAACTCAGTGATTGCCAGCGTTTAGGAGGTAAGGGAGGGTGAGGAAGTGATTACTTAACAGGTAAGGATTTTCTTTTGCGGTTGAAGGAGATGTTTTGGAACTAGGCAAAGGTGATGGTTACACAACATTGCAAATGTACTAAATACCAACAAATGCATCTCTCAAATGGTTAATTATATGTTTCATAAGATTTACCTCAAAAGAAATCAAAGCAAACAAAAAAAAAGATTCTGCAAAAAAAAAAAGAAAGAAAGAAAAGAAAAAAGAAACCTATGGCGAAATTTATTTCAACTCCAAATGCCTGCAAAGATGTTACTTGAAGGTATACTGTGACCACAGCCAAGTCATTTAAATTTACTTTCTTCTCCCACCTCAAAAATAGATTTTAATAAACATAATATTTTGAAAATTTTTATGTAAGAAACTGACAAAAATAAGACTCCCCCACCGAGATGCAAGCTTAGTGCCTTACTACACAAAGCGAAATCACCTGGGAGCAGGAGAGAACTGCAGAAATCTCAAGCTCCCCTCAAGATCTACTGAATCCGAGTCTGCATTTCAACACGATCCTTCAAGACAATGTGCACACTTTAAAGTCTGACAAGTGCTGGCCTAAGCATATTTAGTTTTCTAAGCTCTGATAAGGGTTCATAAGAAATCCACTCATGTATATAGTTAATTCACCATTTTGTAATTATTTGGTGTTCTAAATTAATTTCCTCAATGCCTCCTTCTATCACTGTTTTATCTTTTCTCTAGTTGTAAGTGAGCTCTCACTGAAGACTCGTGGTTATTATTTAAATACATAAAGACCCTGACTACCACTGATGCACAGTCAACAAGAGTCACTAGTTTCATGATAAATGCATATTCCATTTAAAACAGTGATACTAAAAAACCGTCTTATAAAGTGCGTATTTCCCTTAAGGTAGGTGGGTGCACAGATAAACTGTATTCTCATGTTCAGAATAAGTTTGTTTTATCCTATGTTGATTCATCTTCACCTCATCTTCAGATAATTAAAAGCCATATCTTCAACTCAAAAAAATAATTGAGTTTAGATTGACATAGTTCCTGAAATAATTAATTTTGTGTTGTTTGTTTATCTTCTAAGTTCTGAAAAAGTAAAGGGCTTTAGTATTCACTTGAGAATAAAAGCAATGAATAAACTTTAAATTTCCTTGCACCAAAATACATAAAGACAAGAAAACTAGAAACTGATTCAATCTTCAATGCTTAAGAATATGTTTTATGACTGATTGTGGTAGCTTACACCTGTAATCCCAGCACTTTGGGAGGCAGAGGCAGAAGGATTGCTTGAGCCCAGGAGTTCAAGACCAGCCTGGGCAACACAGCAAAAACCCGTCTCTACAAAAAACAAATACAAAAATTAGCTGGGCATGCTGACATGGGCCTGTAGTACCAGCTACTTGGGAGACTGAGGCAACAGGATCACTTGAGCCCAGGAGGTGGAGGCTGTAGTGAGCTATGATTACACCACTACACTCTAGCCTGGACGACAGAGAAAGACCCTCCCCCCCAAAAAAAAAAGGAAAGAAAGAAAAGAAGAAGAAGAGGAGGAATATGTTTTGCTAGAATACTCGGAAAGCATTAAGTAATGAACAATTGGAATAATACGCAGAGCCCTTTCATATGTGCTTTTAGAACTAACCATGGGAGAGGGCGGAGCAAGATGGCCGAATAGGAACAACTCCAGTCTCCAACTCCCAGCGCGAGCGACACAGAAGACCGGTGATTTCTGCATTTTCAACTGAGGTACTGGGGTCATCTCACTAGGGAGTGCCGGACAATCGGTGCTGGTCAGCTGCTGCAGCCTGACCAGCGAGAGCTGAAGCAGGGCGAGGCATCGCCTCACCTGGAAGCGCAAGGGGGAAGGGGGATCCGTTTTCCTAGCCAGGGGAACTGAGACACACAACACCTGGAAAATCGGGTAACTCCCACCCCAATACTGCGCTGTAAGCATACAGGCATTCCAGGAGAATATATCCCACACCTGGCCGGGAGGGTCCCACGCCCACGAAGCCTCCCTCACTGCTAACACAGCAGTCTGCCGCGATCTATCCGCAAGGCAGCAGCGAGGCTGGGGGAGGGGCGCCCGCCATTGCTGAGGCTTAAGTAGGTAAACAAAGCCGCTGGGAAGCTCGAACTGGGTGGAGCTCACAGCAGCTCAAGGAAGCCTGCCTGTCTCTGTAGTCTCCACCTCTGGGGACAGCGCACAGCTGAAGACCAACAGGGGAAGTAGCGGGAGCCGGTGCAGACGCGAACGACTCTGTCTGACAGCTCTGGGGAGAGCCGCGGATCTCCCAACGCGGAGGTTGAGATCTGAGAACGGACAGACTGCCTGCTCAGGTGTGTCCCTGACCCCTGAGTAGCCTAGCTGGGAGAAATCCCCCACTAGGGGCAGTCTGACACCCCACACCTCACAGGGTGGAGTACACCCCTGAGAGGACACTTCCAAAGGAAGAATCAGACAGGTACACTCGCTGTTCAGCAATATTCTATCTTCGGCAACCTCTGCTGCTGATACCCAGGCAAACAGGGTCTGGAGTGGACCTCAAGCAATCTCCAACAGACCAACAGAGAGTCCTTCTGACTGTCAGAAGGAAAACTATCAAACAGGAAGGACACCTATACCAAAACCCCATCAGTTCGTCACCACCATCAAAGACCAGAGACAGGTAAAACCACAAAGATGGGGAAGAAGCAGGGCAGAAAAGCTGGAAATTCAAAAAATAAGAGCGCATCTCCCCCTGCAAAGGAGCGCAGCCCATCACCAGCAACGGATCAAAGCTGGTCAGAGAATGACTTGGACGAGAGGAGAGAAGAAGGCTTCAGTCCATCAAACTTATCAGAGCTAAAGGAGGAATTACGTACCCAGCGCAAAGAAACTAAAAATCTTGAAAAAAGAGTGGAAGAATTGACAGCTAGACTCATTAATGCAGAGAAGATCATAAACGAAATGACAGAGATGAAAACCATGACACGAGAAATACGTGACAAATGCACAAGCTTCAGTAACCGACTCGATCAACTGGAAGAAAGAGTATCAGCGATTGAAGATCAAATGAATGAAATGAAGCGAGAAGAGAAACCAAAAGAAAAAAGAAGAAAAAGAAATGAGCAAAGCCTGCAAGAAGTATGGGATTACGTAAAAAGACCAAATCTACGTCTGATTGGGGTGCCTGAAAGTGAGGGGGAAAATGGAACCAAGTTGGAAAACACTCTTCAGGATATCATCCAGGAGAACTTCCCCAACCTAGTAGGGCAGGCCAACATTCAAATTCAGGAAATACAGAGAACGCCACAAAGATACTCCTCCAGAAGAGCAACTCCAAGACACATCATTGCCAGATTCACCAAAGTTGAAATGAAGGAAAAAATCTTAAGGGCAGCCAGAGAGAAAGGTCGGGTCACCCACAAAGGGAAGCCCATCAGACTAACAGCAGATCTCTCGGCAGAAACTCTACAAGCCAGAAGAGAGTGGGGGCCAATATTCAACGTTCTTAAAGAAAAGAATTTTCAACCCAGAATTTCATATCCAGCCAAACTAAGTTTCATAAGTGAAGGAGAAATAAAATCCTTTACAGATAAGCAAATGCTTAGAGATTTTGTCACCACCAGGCCTGCCTTACAAGAGACCCTGAAGGAAGCCCTAAACATGGAAAGGAACAACCGGTACCAGCCATCGCAAAAACTTGGCAAAATGTAAAGACCATCGAGGCTAGGAAGAAACTGCATCAACTAACGAGCAAAATAACCAGTTAATATCATAATGGCAGGATCAAGTTCACACATAACAATATTAACCTTAAATGTTAATGGACTAAATGCTCCAATTAAAAGACACAGACTGGCAAACTGGATAAAGAGTCAAGACCCATCAGTCTGCTGTATTCAGGAGACCCATCTCACATGCAGAGACATACATAGGCTCAAAATAAAGGGATGGAGGAAGATCTACCAAGCAAATGGAGAACAAAAAAAAGCAGGGGTTGCAATCCTAGTCTCTGATAAAACAGACTTTAAACCATCAAAGATCAAAAGAGACAAAGAAGGCCATTACATAATGGTAAAGGGATCAATTCAACAGGAAGAGCTAACTCTCCTAAATATATATGCACCCAATACAGGAGCACCCAGATTCATAAAGCAAGTCCTTAGAGACTTACAAAGAGACTTAGACTCCCATACAATAATAATGGGGGACTTCAACACTCCGCTGTCAACATTAGACAGATCAACGAGACAGAAAGTTAACAAGGATATCCAGGAATTGAACTCATCTCTGCACCAAGCGGACCTAATAGACATCTATAGAACTCTCCACCCCAAATCAACAGAATATACATTCTTCTCAGCACCACATCGCACTTATTCCAAAATTGACCACATAATTGGAAGTAAAGCACTCCTCAGCAAATGTAAAAGAACAGAAATTATAACAAACTGTCTCTCAGACCACAGTGCAATCAAACTAGAACTCAGGACTAAGAAACTCAATCAAGACCGCTCAACTACATGGAAACTGAACAACCTGCTCCTGAATGACTATTGGGTACATAACGAAATGAAAGCGGAAATAAAGATGTTCTTTGATACCAATGAGAACAAAGATACAACATACCAGAATCTCTGGGACACATTTAAAGCAGTGTGTAGAGGGAAATTTATAGCACTAAATGCCCACAAGAGAAAGCAGGAAAGATCTAAAATTGACACTCTAACATCACAATTAAAAGAACTAGAGAGGCAAGAGCAATCACATTCAAAAGCTAGCAGAAGGCAAGAAATAACTAAGATCAGAGCAGAACTGAAGGAGATAGAGACACAAAAAGCCCTCCAAAAAATCAATGAATCCAGGAGTTGGTTTTTTGAAAAGATCAACAAAATTGACAGACCGCTAGCAAGGCTAATAAAGAAAAAAAGAGAGAGGAATCAAATAGATGCAATAAAAAATGATAAAGGGGATATCACCACTGACCCCACAGAAATACAAACTACCATCAGAGAATACTATAAACACCTCTACGCAAATCAACTAGAAAATCTAGAAGAAATGGATAATTTCCTGGACACTTACACTCTCCCAAGGCTAAACCAGGAAGAAGTTGAATCCCTGAATAGACCAATAGCAGGCTCTGAAATTGAGGCAACAATTAATAGCCTACCCACCAAAAAAAGTCCAGGACCAGATGGATTCACAGCTGAATTCTACCAGAGGTACAAGGAGGAGCTGGTACCATTCCTTCTGAAACTATTCCAATCAATAGAAAAAGAGGGAATCCTCCCTAACTCATTTTATGAGGCCAACATCATCCTGATACCAAAGCCTGGCAGAGACACAACAAAAAAAGAGAATTTTAGACCAATATCCCTGATGAACATTGATGCAAAAATTCTCAATAAAATACTGGCAAACCGGATTCAGCAGCACATCAAAAAGCTTATCCACCATGATCAAGTGGGCTTCATCCCTGGGATGCAAGGCTGGTTCAACATTTGCAAATCAATAAACGTAATCCAGCATATAAACAGAACCAAAGACAAGAACCACATGATTGTCTCAATAGATGCAGAAAAGGCTTTTGACAAAATTCAACAGCCCTTCATGCTAAAAACGCTCAATAAATTCGGTATTGATGGAACGTACCTCAAAATAATAAGAGCTATTTATGACAAACCCACAGCTAATATCATACTGAATGGGCAAAAACTGGAAAAATTCCCTTTGAAAACTGGCACAAGACAGGGATGCCCTCTCTCACCACTCCTATTCAACATAGTGTTGGAAGTTCTGGCTAGGGCAATCAGGCAAGAGAAAGAAATCAAGGGTATCCAGTTAGGAAAAGAAGAAGTCAAATTGTCCCTGTTTGCAGATGACATGATTGTATATTTAGAAAACCCCATCGTCTCAGCCCAAAATCTCCTTAAGCTGATAAGCAACTTCAGCAAAGTCTCAGGATACAAAATTAATGTGCAAAAATCACAAGCATTCTTATACACCAGCAACAGACAAGCAGAGAGCCAAATCAGGAATGAACTTCCATTCACAATTGCTTCAAAGAGAATAAAATACCTAGGAATCCAGCTTACAAGGGATGTAAAGGACCTCTTCAAGGAGAACTACAAACCACTGCTCAGTGAAATCAAAGAGGACACAAACAAATGGAAGAACATACCATGCTCATGGATAGGAAGAATCAATATCGTGAAAATGGCCATACTCCCCAAGGTTATTTATAGATTCAATGCCATCCCCATCAAGCTACCAATGACTTTCTTCACAGAATTGGAAAAAAACTGCTTTAAAGTTCATATGGAACCAAAAAAGAGCCCGCATTGCCAAGACAATCCTAAGTCAAAAGGACAAAGCTGGAGGCGTCACGCTACCTGACTTCAAACTATACTACAAGGCTACAGTAACCAAAACAGCATGGTACTGGTACCAAAACAGAGATATAGACCAATGGAACAGAACAGAGTCCTCAGAAATAATACCGCACATCTACAGCCATCTGATCTTTGACAAACCTGAGAGAAACAAGAAATGGGGAAAGGATTCCCTATTTAATAAATGGTGCTGGGAAAATTGGCTAGCCATAAGTAGAAAGCTGAAACTGGATCCTTTCCTTACTCCTTATACGAAGATTAATTCAAGATGGATTAGAGACTTAAATGTTAGACCTAATACCATAAAAACCCTAGAAGAAAATCTAGGTAGTACCATTCAGGACATAGGCATGGGCAAGGACTTCATGTCTAAAACACCAAAAGCAACGGCAGCAAAAGCCATAATTGACAAATGGGATCTAATTAAACTAAAGAGCTTTTGCACAGCAAAAGAAACTACCATCAGAGTGAACAGGCAACCTACAGAATGGGAGAAAATTTTTGCAACCTACTCATCTGACAAAGGGCTAATTTCCAGAATCTACAAAGAACTCAAACAAATATACGAGAAAAAAACAAACAACCCCATCAAAAAGTGGGCAAAGGATATGAACAGACATTTCTCAAAAGAAGACATTCATACAGCCAACAGACACATGAAAAAATGCTCATCATCACTGGCCATCAGAGAAATGCAAATCAAAACCACAATGAGATACCATCTCACACCAGTTAGAATGGCAATCATTAAGAAGTCAGGAAACAACAGGTGTTGGAGAGGATGTGGAGAAATAGGAACACTTTTACACTGTTGGTGGGATTGTAAACTAGTTCAACCATTATGGAAAACAGTATGGCAATTCCTCAAGGATCTAGAACTAGATGTACCATATGACCCAGCCATCCCACTACTGGGTATATACCCAAAGGATTATAAATTAGTCTACTACAAAGACACATGTACACGTATGTTTATTGCGGCACTATTCACAATAGCAAAGACTTGGAATCAACCCAAATGTCCATCTGTGACAGACTGGATTAAGAAAATGTGGCACATATACACCATGGAATACTATGCAGCCATAAAAAAGGATGAGTTTGCGTCCTTTGTAGGGACATGGATGCAGCTGGAAACCATCATTCTTAGCAAACTATCACAAGAAGAGAAAACCAAACACCGCATGTTCTCACTCATAGGTGGGAACTGAACAATGAGATCACTTGGACTCGGGAAGGGGAACATCACACACTGGGGTCTATCATGGGGAGGGGGGAGGGGGGAGGAGGGAGGGATTGCATTGGGGAGTTATACATGATATAAATGATGAATTGATGGGTGCTGACGAGTTGATGGGTGCAGCACACCAACATGGCATAAGTATACATATGTAACAAACCTGCACGTTATGCACATGTACCCTAGAACTTAAAGTATAATAAAAAAAAAAATAAAATAAAATAAAATAAAATTAAAAAAAAAAAAAAATAAATAAAAAAAAAAATAAAAAAATAAAAAATAAAAAAAAAAAAAAAAAAAAAAAAAAAAAAGAACTAACCATGAAGAGAGTGCAAAAATCCTAACTGGGAAGTAGTTTTGTTCAACATGTATAATTAATAAAGGATCAACACTCAGATCCCATGAACAACTTCCATGAACCAAAAAGCAATCCTGTAGGAAATGGACAAAATATTTGAGCAGGCTGTTCGCAGAAAAGAAAACCAGAAAAGCTATATTGGGTTTGTAAATGTCTAACAAAGCCAAATTTTTAAAAAAAAGAGTGAGTGAGTATAGAATTTTAGGACACCCAACAAACAGACTAGTCTCTTTGAATGTATTGATAAAATTCAGCCATATTCCAGATCACAGGGGAAATTTCAATGAATGAATCAATAGCATATATAGTTTCTCTCTGATCACAGTGCAACTGAGACATCAGCAACAAAAATATAGCTTTTTAAAAAGCAGATTAAAATATATATTTGGAACAATAAAATATGTAATTTTGATTAATTCACAGTTTAAAAAGAAATCAGTCATATATTTTTGTTCAATGTCCTAAAAATTAAGTTGCTCAAAACAATGTTTAGGCTGGATGTGGCAGCTTACACCTGTAAGTCCAGCACTTTGGGAGGGCAAGGCAGAAGGATCGCTTGAACCAGGAGTTTGAGATCAGCCTGGGCAACATAGCAAGACCCCCCTCTCTACAAAAAATACCTGGATGTGGTGGTGCACATCTGTAATTCTAGCTACTCATGGCTAAGGTGGGAGGATTGCTTGAGCACAGAAGTTTGAGGCTGCAGTGAGCTGTGATCACACAACTGTACTCTGGTCTGAGTGACAGAGCAAGACCCTGTCTCAAGAAAACAAAAAAATTATTTTGTTAATCATTCTAGTGATAAGCAGCTTGAATTGGGTTCGGGGGATGGTTCTTCTGCTGTCTCACCCACCAGGGTTCTCAAGAACCTGCAATCATCTGGCAGTCCCACAGGAACAGGATAATTTTCACCCTCCAGGAGCTTGGATCAGGCTCTTTCCCAATCAGTATCATGTACAAAGGAGGCAAGAGAGGGAGCTACAAAGCCCCCTAAGGCATCAGCCCAGGGATCTCACCTTCAAGGATCTCACCTTGCTGTGTGACTAATAGTCCCTTGGTTAAAGGAAATGACAGGACAAGCCCAGATTCAAAGGAGATGAAAAAGTAGAAGACATCCCTTAATCCCACTGAGATGGGGTGTACCTACAGGAATGGGCAGCAAAATCCCACTGAGATGGAGGGGACCTACAGGAATAGGAAGAGTTTGTGGCCAGTTTTTTTGTAATTTACTCCATCGAATGACAGTTTAATTATCACATATTTGTACATCAAAGATGCTCAACTAACAATGGAGTTTTGGAGTAGACTTAGATATAGATAAGTAGAGATAGATAGTAAGAAAGAAAGAGAGATCATAGGTAATAGATGATGATGATTGGTAGGTAGATACATAGATGATGGATAGATAGAGATGATAGATGAGTAGACAGGCAGGCAGGCAGGTAGACAGATAGATACATAGATAAATAGATAGAGACAGATGCATAGATAGATTATATAGATAGATGATAGATAGATAGATAGATAGATAGATAGATAGATAGATAGATGAATAGATAGATGAAATAGGTGATAGATACAAACATACATACATACATGTATACATAGATACATAGATGACACAAACAGGTAGATAGATGGTAGATAGACAGATGAATAGATAGATACATGAGATGGATGATAGACAGATACATAGATAGATACATAGATGAGATAGATACATAAGTAGACAGATTATTGGTCTATAAATAGATAGAAAGGTAGATAGATATCTCAAAGGATATATAAATATGTAGCTATAAATGAATTTTTTAAGGAATTAAAATGTTCAATTATAGAAATTAGTGAAAGTATAATAGAGGAATCCTTTAATAAGTTTAAAGAAAATAATAAATGTCAGAATAAAAATTACTGAAATAGAAAACAAGCATATCATATCATAGGGAAAAATCAATATATCCCATATATCTGCTCGTTTTATTTGACCTAATCAGGAAGGGATGATACATGAAAATCTTAAGCATTATCCTGAACATGGTATATTAGGAATTTTGGTGGCATGGCCAGGCAGGGTGGTAAATTTGGCAGGAGCTCGGAGAACAGGTCTGAGCTGGCTATGTAAATTTGAGAATCATCAACTGAACATGCTGTTGAAAGCCATGGCAGGACATGAGACCATAGAGACTGAACGTAGAAAAAAAAGAAACTTTATGTAAAAAATGGAAGAAAGGAAGGAAGGAAGGAAGCAGGGAAGGAGGGAGGGAAGAAGGGAGGGAGGAGAGAGGAAGAAAGGGGGGAGGGAGGAAGAAAGAAAGAAACAAAGGAATGGAGGAAGGAAGGAAGAGAGGGAGGGAGAAAGGAAGGAAGGAGAGAGAAAGAAAGGAAGGGAGGGAGAAAGGGAGGAAGGGAGGAAGGGAGAGGGAAAGGAAGGAAAGAAGGGAGGGAGGGAGGGAGGGAGGAAGGAAGGAAGGAAGGAAGGAAGGAAGGAAGGAAGGAAGGAAGGGAGGGAGGGAGGGAGGGAGGGAGGGAGGGAGGGAGGGAGGGAGGGAGGGAGGGAGGGAGGGAAAAATAACTGGCTTTGCAAACAGACCTTTATGGTAATTTTCTTAATTCCCCCTCCAATAAAAACTACTGTGGTTGCAAACACATCCTATTTGAGATAAAATCTTGACTAATCAGTATTTTATGCTAATATCAAAGTCAGCTGGCTACAAGGTAACCTGGAAGATTTCTTTGGGACTAGTGAAATGGTATTTTTAAATGGCCATTAAAGTTGTAGCTGATTTAGCAAAATTATCTTCTTTAACTTTGCAAGTCAGCATTTCAGCTGACTAAAGACCTTTATCTTTACAGCCACAGTTAAAATGCCTCTTTTACAATGTGCGATTAAACTGGAGGCATATCTCAAATAAAAGGTAGGAGTCCCTGGGGAAGAGGCAATATTTAAAGTCCTAAAGGGGAAAAAAATTAAAATTCTCAAATCTTGTATTCTTAGAGAGAAACTGTCTCAGTATCATTGTATCATTTCTGAAAGTCCATAGATAAACAGGATATCCAGCAATCCTTATTTCCATTTGAAAATGTGTCTCCCCAAAAGGAAGAGAGAAAGGAAGAGAGAAAGGGAGGAAGGGAGGGAGGGAGGGAGAAATCAACCCAGCCAACACCTTGATTTTGGACTTCCAGATTCCTGAACTGTGAAAACATAAAGTTCTGTTGTCTGAGCCAAAAATAAAATAAAATAAAATATTGTTCATTAAAAAAAAGAAAGAAAATGTGTCTCCCCTAAGACAGGTACAGGACTATTTTGCAATAAATTATGGAAGCTCCAAGAATTTTCCACATTTATTCTCACCATGCAGATGCTTCTTGTGTTGATTAATCCTGCAATACTGGCAGTTCTGGATTCAACATATTTCATTTTGATTATTTTTCAAAGTTCATTGTATAAGAAGGAAAATCAAAGAACAACAAAAATGCATAATGTGGCCAGGTGCGGTGACTCACGCCTGTAATCCCAGCACTTTGAGAGGCCAAGGTGGATGTTCACTTGAGGTCAGGAGTTCCAGACCAGTCTGGCCAACATGATGAAACCCCATCTCTATTAAAAATACAAAAATTAGCCGGGTGTGGTGGCACGTGCCTGTAATTCCAGTTACCTGGGAGGCTGAGGCAGAAGAATTGCTTGAACCTGAGAGGCAGACGTTGCAGTGAGCCTGGGTGTATGTGTTGAAACTCAATCCCCATAGTGGTGGTATGAAGAGGTACAGTCTTTGGAGAAGCAATCAAGTCATGATGACTCTGCTCTCATAAATGGGTTCATTCCCTTCTAAGAGAGGCTTCAGAGAAATCACCCCCTTTAACCTTCTACTTCCCACCTGATGAAGACACAGCACTCACCACCCCAGAAGATGTGCCAACAAGGCTCCATCTCAGAAACTAGAACAGCCCTTGCCTGACACCAAACCTGCTGACACCTTGATCTTGGAGTTCCAGCCTCCAGAACTGACAGGAATAAATGTCTGCTCTTCCTAAGTTACCCAGTCTCTGGTATTTCATTATAGCAGCACAAATGGAATAAGACAGCTTTTCTTCTGTCATTCTCTGAGGGCAAAAGTTCCTCAGGTGATGAAGAAGAGCCAGTCTCATGAACAGGAGTGAGCATTGAGGAGAAGGAACTAATAAGAGACTGTTGAGAGTGTCTGCCTCCCCAAGTCACCCAAAAGCACAGGCTCACTGTGCACTGGTTACTAACTTGGGTATTTGAGTTTGGGAAGACAGAACTCCCACACACCTAAGTCACATGGATCAGGCTTGTTACTTGCAGATAGCAAAGGACAACAGAAACCTAGGGCTCAGGGGTGGTTGGTCCCCCATGGCTCAGGAAGGTTGCTCAGGGTGGACACAGTCTCTTCTGCGTGTGCCCTAATTTGCACTACAGGTGAGGGACCCAAGAATGCAGCCTACCCTGGGTTTCATACCCTGGGGTAACAGGAACCACTAGGCTAAAGTGGTCAAGGAGATCCTGTTTCTACAGGGAAATGGAACAGAGTCCAGGCTGTTCTAGCCAGTTCCCATTGCATTCCTAACACATCTTACAGTTATTCTTGTTGAAAAGTGCAAGAGAGAAAGTGGGAAGAACCAGGTTGACCCAAGGCCACTAAGAGAACTTTCCTGCACTCATCTTCTCCTCCTGAGTCATCCTCAGAAATAACATCCAACCTGGAAGACAGTCTGCTGTTGGAAATTAAAAGCAAGGCAACGAATGGTAGGGCCAAGTCAGCAGACATGCAAGAGGGAAGATGTGGATAGGCCTTGGAGAGCAGTTCAAATAACAAGGTAGGATTAACTCACTCCAATGGCAGGTTTTTCTCTTTCCTCTTTATTCAGCAGAATAGGAGGGATTTCATCAAAGTTGATGTACTCCTTTACATATTCCTTGAGCTCCAGGAAGCTTTGCTTAACAGTTACAACCTACATACTGAAGCATGAAGATGAATTGTTCTTAATAAACCTGCATCTGAGATAATTTAACAATCTGGCTTTCAGTCATTGTACAATTATTTTTAGGACTTATTGGGACTTAATTCTGAATAAACATGTTCTAGAATATATATACATGTATCACAGAGCAACCCTCTTTACAATAATACTTCAGCTAAAATTAAGTGGAACTAAATACCTGATTTATTTTTAGAGAATCTATTTATCTTCTGCACTCCATCTCTTTCCAAAATGATTTAAGATTATTCTTTAGCAGGTGAATATCCAAATCTGTTCATGAAGATGTTTTAAATACATTAACTCCTTGTAAGTTTTTATTTCCTGAAGGTAGCATTATTAATGCTCTTCCTTGAGTCAAACTGAATGTCACCTAACAGCACATTGTATGAGAAGTGGGTGAGAAAAAAGGCAAGGAAAAAAAAATCAGTGAGTATGTTTTCACATTGCAGAATTTAAATTTACATTTGCTGTTCCCTTAGAAAGTCAAAATCCTTTGGGGAAATTTCTGCCATTTCCAACTGGACTAAGAAGAATCAAGGAAAATAGATTTGTCCTCCACTTGGAGTCGTGTTTTCTTTTTTTATTTCTTTTTAAGTTTTTTTGAGACGAGGTCTCACTATGTTGCCCAGGCTAAAGTGCAATGGTACAATCATAGCACACTGAAGCCTTACATTCCTGGGCTCAAGCAATCCTCCCACCTCAGCCTCCTGAGTAGCTGGGACCACAGGCATGTGCTACTGCACCTGATAGTTGTTTAACTTTTTGTAGAGATTGCATCTTGCTCTTTTGCCCAGGCTGGTCTTGAACTCCTGGCCTCAAGTGAACCTCCTGCCTTGGTCTCTCAAAGTACTGATGGAGTCGTATTTTCAAGAAGATGCCACCATTAGCCTTGAGGGACACGCAGTTTGCATAAAGAAAATGAAACCCAAAGGTTAAGGTGAAACTCAGGACATGGCCAGTAACCAGTCAAATTTCCCCGTATCTCCATCTTCCTCCTATGATGCTATACTGCTCAGAATAGGGGACATGATTCTTTATATTAGGAAAACAAAGGTGGGATCCATGAAGTTCTCTGGGAGAGACCTGGGTGAGACAATCTAAGCTCAGTGACTAGAGAAGAGAAATTGAGTACCCTGAGGAGGCACTGAATGCTATCTCTTTCTACAGCTAATTTTAAACATGGAGAACCTTAAAACCACATTAAGACAACTCCATCTCCCTTTGCTTCTGTCCTCAGTCACTTTAAAAACACCAGTTGAAGTACATTGCCCAAGGTCATATAGCCAAGGACTGTTAGACTCAGGGGTTGGACTCTGTATGTATATAACTTCAAAGTCTGTTCCTTTTTATTGCTCCATAATCTTTCCCCAGCTGCCAATGACCAGATATTGTTGAGAATCTAACAATAATAAGGGAAGAATGAGGAAGAGGCTGCGCCTGTGGAATCTGAAGAGGCTTGAAAGAGAGGGAAAGATACCAAAACGAACTCACTTACTTGATGAGGTTGCTGCTTGGGTTTGCATGTCCGTCCTCTCCAAACATGTTGAAATGTAATCCCTAGTGTCAGAGGTGGGGTGGAATGGGAGGTGTTGGAGTCATGGAGGTGGATCCCTGGTGAATAGATTAATACCTCCGAGGGGGTGAGTAAATTCTTTATTAGTTCCTGCAAGTGCTGGTTGTTAAAAAGGACCTGATACTGCCCCATCTCTCTCTCTCTCTCTCTCTCTCTCTCTCTCTCTCTCTCTCTCTCTCTCTCTCTCTCTCTCTCTCTCTCTCTCTGTCTCTCTCTCTGTGTGTGTGTGTGTCTGTCTGTCTGTCTGTCTGTCTCTCTCTCCTATGTGATCTCGAAGCAGATGCTCAGCCTTGAACTTTCCAGCCATCAGAATCACAAGCCAATTACAACCTTGTTTTTTAATAAGATTACCCAGCCTCAAGTGTTCCTTTGTAGCAACACAAAATGGACTAAGGCAGTTACTCAGGGCAGATTTGGCCTGAAACGTCTGCCTTTTCCTTTTCCCCATGTAGTCAAGAAAAATTGGCAGCAGACGACTATCTGTCTGACATACATCAAGTCCACTCCTACCAAGATAACAACTTTTATGCAAAATTGCCCATTTGTCTTCATTTCCATCTTTAAAAGTATATTAACAGAGGAGATGTGCTCATAGCTTTAAAAATTGCTGCACAGTGACATGGATAGAAAACCATAATCTCTCATTTAATTAGGAAAGAAATTAATTCAGGAATATGCAAGAACAAAGCTAAACCATTTCTGAATTGAAGTGTCCAAATTTTCTTTTTTTTACACCATACATAAATCCATCTTTTACCAAACATTTTAATTAGGATGCATTCTCCCCACTGGAGCTGGACTCCAGCACAACTGTCAAATGAATCATTTTCCACACAAAGTCTTATACAGAAAATGGCCACTAAATCTTAAACATGGTGTCAAATACTTGGGAAAAGTATGGAGAATGATTGGGTACATTATAAATCGCGATACTGCAAACACGTTCCCAGGTGATCTTGTTGCTGCTGGTTCAGGGACCACACTTTGAAAACCACTGTGCTAAATCAAATTAGGGCTGGAATTCTTCTGTGGATGTTATGGAGAGGAAAAAATGGAAGATGTTTTATTTCTTCTTCCCATCAGCGATGTGAACAATGCCTCCATGTGGCCACTACAATGAGAAACTCCTTGTGCATAATGAAATAAACTAGGAAAGTACACAGAGCTGAGGGATGAAGAGAGAGTCAGTACCGGCCATAGTGTTTGAAGTCTTCTATCTAGATATGTCTGGGACAAACCTAAAGAAGCTGAAGTCAATTTGCTTCCATTTTTGCTCAAGCTGGTTTAAGTTTGCTTTTTGTCACTTGTAACAAGAAGACAACTGACAAATACAGACCAAAAAAACAAACAGAGACAGAGAGAAAAGTTATTTAGAAAGTGTAGTGTAAAATAAGATATTCTAAGCATGCAACTTCATTAAGATAATTGGTTCAAAAATCACTCCAGTGGAACAATACTGAAACATCGAGTTGATCTAGGCATAAGGTTTGTATGAGATGAATATACCACCTCAAAATCTAACTGTGCCATGTGGTTTACTGCTGTCTATTGGAAGTGGATAAAATGAAAAAATTATATAAGAGAGGTAAGACCAAACCACCAGTAATTTATTTTTACAGAGCCTGAAATTTCCCCACTACATTTTGCTAGCTGTATATAAAAGAACATTAATGGTCAGCAGATATTTACTACCTTCTTTCTCTTAATTCAATCATGCATCAAAATAACAAGACAAGAAAAATGAAGCATGCCCCACAAACGCTGTAAATAAAAGCAAAAACACTACATGGCACATTGAGTTTAAAAATCAATTCTATTTAAAGTGATTACACACACATTCATTTGCTGTATAAATTTTAAAATGAAACATTACTTTTTTACTTTATTAGCAAAAGAAATGCTAAATACTGATATTTTGATACAAAACAAAGTTCAACACGAATTCTGTACTTTTCTTCATATAGTAATTGAGATACAGGGTTTGGAATTATTTAATTTTGAGCTTCCTTTCCTATTCAGGCATTTAACAGGTAGGTGACTTTATATTACTTGCTTGAGTTCTCTGGGCTTTGGTTTTCTTAGTTACAAAGTGGAAAAAATAATACCAACTTGACAGAGTTGTGCTAACAAGTTAGATAATGTGTACAAAGCTCTTAAAACAAGGAACTTCCAGTAACATAATGTTCACACACACACACACACACACACACACACACACACACAGAGTAATACTTCGGTCTGGCAAAGCAACCAAATTTTATTGCAAATTGTATAAGACAATCTGAATTGTTTATAATTCTCAGGGATAATTCTCACATTGGGCTTTGGAAAATGTGTCCAGCCCTGAGCATTGCAAGAAGTTTCCCTTAACTGGGAGGCAGTCTAAACATCTATTTATGTAAGAATCTCTTGTCATCTGCTGATTCAAACAATCGAAGCATTTATCCAAATATTATAGTTTTTTTGCAATGGTGTGAACAGTCTATACAGTTGTCACGGAATTCCAATCAGCTGCTCTACACCAAGGAGTCAGCCCTCCAGGAATCCTTGTTGCATGAATGAATTGACAGGCGTAGAAAAATGTTCCCCTGAATCTTCTTACAGATTCAGCAGCATTGGAGTGGGAAGAAAACTGAACATATAAACCGAAAACTGGTTTGTATCTAAGTCCACCCTTTTCTCACTAAGTCCTCTTAGGTGCTCCATTCAACTCTGCATCCACATCCTCTCATGCTGGTTTTAACTATTAGCCCAGCAAGACACTTCCACTGCTTTGGGGCACTAATAAAGGTTGTCACAACTTTTAGGAAGGGGATAGTAGATGTCGATTAAATTATACTTATGACCAATGTCAACATCATAGTCAATGCCACCTTCAGATTTTGAGAGTGGGTAGTATAATAAGGAGTTTATTATTCCTATTCTGGAATGAGGCTTTGTACGGTCACATTCTGGCTTTGCCCATTGCTGGCTCCGGAGCCGCATTATTTAACTTCCCTGTACCTCAGTCTTCCAATCTGTAAAATGGAAGTGATAATATCATTGACCTAAAAAGTTCTTATGAAGATAAAATTAACTGCTGTATGAGAAGTGCTTAGAGCAAGGATCAGCACATATTAAACACTCAAGAATCATTGAAGTAAGCAATGTTCTTGAGTGTTCCATATGTGCCAGTCATTGTTGAATGTAATTATTTTGCCACACTTTGCTGAATTGCTCACTACAATTACTTAGAATGGAGGTGTGTGGCAGAGAAAAACAGGTGAGTCACTACAGCTGTGGGTAGACACAGGGGCCGTGCAGGTTACTATTTGGAATAATACAACTCTTTGTTCTTTCGTGGTATGAGTATTAGTTTTCTAAAGCTGCTATTAGGTTGGTGCAAAAGCACTTGCAGTTTTTGCCATTAAAATTAACAAAAATAAAAATTGCACCAACCTAATATAACAAATTACCATAAACTTGGTGGCTTCAGACAACACTCATTTATTGCCTTTTAGTTCTGGAGGTCAGAAGTCATAAATGTATCTTGTTGGACTGAAATGAAGGTGTCAGCAGGGCTGCTTCCTTCTGGAGGCTCCAGCAGAAAATCTGTTCTCTTGCCTTTTCCAGCTTCTTTTTTTTTTTTTTTTTTTTTTTTTGAGACGGAGCCTCGCTGTGTCGCCCAGCCTGGAGTGCAGTGGCGCGATCTCGGCTCACTGCAAGCTCCACCTCCCGGGTTCCCGCCATTCTCCCGCCTCAGCCTCCGAGTAGCTGGGACTACAGGCGCCCGCCACCGCGCCCGGCTAGTTTTTTGTATTTTTTTTTTTTAGTAGAGACGGGGTTTCACCGTGTTAGCCAGGAGGGTCTCGATCTTCTGACCTCGTGATCCTCCCGCCTCGGCCTCCCAAAGTGCTGGGATTACAGGCTTGAGCCACCGCGCCCGGCCTACCTTTTCCAGCTTCTACAAGCAGTCACATTCCTGGCTCTAAGCGCATTCTCCCACCTTCAAAGTCAGGAACGTCTAGTTGAGTCCTTCTCACATGGCATCACCCTGATTTTTTCTACCTCCATTTGTAAGGACCCTTGCAATTATGATTAGGAATTAACCAAAAAATTCAGGATCATCTTGTCATCTTAGGGTTTTAATCACATCTGCAAAGCCCCCTTTGTTACATAAGGTCACATATTCACAGGTTCTGAGGATTATGATGTAGACATGTAAGGGGGCCTTTATTCTGCCTAAGACATAAATATTAAGATGTGGACATCTTTGGGGGCAATTATTTTGTCTACCACATGGAGATTAAGATGTGGGCATCTTTGGGGTCATTATTCTGTCTACCACATGGGGATTAGGAAGTGGCCATCTTTGAAGGCCATTATTCTATATACCACGTGATTAGAATATAGACATCTTTGGGGACACCATTCTGTCTACTACACGGTAATTAGTGCATGGACATCTTTGGGGCCATTATTTGGTCTGCCACATAGGGATTAGGACATGGACATCTCTGGGGGGCATTATTTTCTGCACTACAGCACCAGATCAAATGGTTGTCACATCAAATAGTCAACCCCAAGATCAAATAGTTATCACAGGTACAATTGCCATTTATTCCATGTTTACCATATATTACATGCTGTGCTGGGACATATATCATTTCATCTAATCTTCTGATAGTCATAGGAGGAGTTCGAGGCTAGATCAAGTTCCCCAAGTTCACAAGCAAGTGCAAGACAGACTCAAACTTCACTCTGGTCTGTTTATTCAAAAAGAAGGTGGTCTGAGCTACTCAGCTGCCATCCCTCTCATTTACAGATGTCGAGTTTCAAGAGGTTTTCTCACTGATACAAAGTCTTCCTAGGGAGTTTTTGTTCCATCTCACCTCCCACAAAATTATATGCTGAGAGTTTATCAGGCCTGCGTGATCAGTCAGAGCCTGGAAGGAGCTCACGATCAAGGTTTTCTAAAAAATCTGAATAGACAATTCTCAAAAGAAGACATGTAAATGGCCAAGCGATATAAAAAATGGTGCTTAACATCACTAATCATCAAGGAAATGCAAATCACAACCACAACATGGTATCACCTCACATCTGTTAGGACAGCGATTATCAAAAGTTAAAGCACAACAAGTGTTTGTGAGGGTGTAGAGAAAGGTGAGCCCTTGGTGGAAATGTAAATTGGTACAGTCATTACGAAAAATAGCATGGAAGTTTCTCAAAAAAATAAAAATGGAACTACCATACAACATAGCAATTCCACTGTGGGTATATACCCAAAATCTTTGAAAGTAGCTACTTGAAATGATCTTTGTGCACCCATGTGTATAGCAGCATTATACACAATAGCCAAAAGGTAGAAGCAAGTACTCGCTAATGGATGAATACTTCAGTAAAATGTGGCCTATACCAATGATAGAGCATTAATCAGCCTTAAAACAGGAGGGGCTCTTCCATTTGCAGTAACATGGATGAAACTGGAGGATATTGCCAGGCACACAAAGAAAAAATACTGCATGATCTCACTCATATGTACAATCTTAAAAAGCTGAATCCACAGAAACAGAGCGTAGAATGGTGGTAATCAGGGATGGGGAGGTGGGGAAAATGGAGAGGTGTTGGTTAAGACATAAAGTTGCAATTATGTAGAATGAATAAACCTAGAGATCCAAGGCACAGCATGGTGACTATAGCTAATTATACTGTATAGTAAACTAGAAATTTGCTAAAAGAGTAGATTTGTGTGCTCTTATGACACACACAGAGGTAATTATGTAAGGTGATAGATATGTTAATTTGCTAGATTATAGTAATCATTTCGCTATAGAAACATGTTTCAAAACATCACCCTGTACACCTTAAATACATAAAATTTTTATTAATTTTTTAAAAATAGGTACCAAATACATTATAGTAGCATTGCTTTTACACTTGTTTTTTGAAAAGCAGCTTTGCCTATACCAGAGGTTTCCAGCTAAAGACCTTCCAAAGAAAGTAAAACATTTCACTTCATTTAATTAAGATGCACCACTTGATTACTGTCTAGTCATTTAATAATTTTGTTTTTCCCATTAAAAGGGTTTTTACTTCCATTTAATTACTTTAATTTGTTTTACAATATACACTTTCAGATGCATCAATAATGCCTTCAGCCAGATCAAACACTTGGACCCCTAAATCAAGTCAACTCAAACCTAATGTGATAATGCTTTTCCCTCACTACCAAAAGATGAAGGGAACTTTGGGGAAAATTTGTCAAAGCCATAAGTAAGTATTTATAAAGAAAAAAAAAAGCAGCAAGAGGAGTAATAAATTTCCAACATGTTTTCATAGTTTCAGTCTACACATTCTAATATACCCTTAGGTAATAGAAACATTGTTTCTTGTTTGATGGCTGTGGTTAAGAAAAAAAAAAAAAATGGCTGAGTGAAAATGATTCTATCCCATCTTGAATTATAGCGATTGTTCAGATAATAACTACAAAAAAACACAAGTTTTTTATTCCTTCTTTGTGCTGAAAATCTACTCATTGAGAACAATTTATTCTCACTCTTCTGGCAAAAGCCATAGGGGATAATAGGTACTTTGAGTCTGAAAACCTTTAAAATGCCAATAAAGGATACGCACATTAATTTGTTGATTGAAATACAAACTAATGATTACGGAGAATTTACTTTGTTCCAAGCCCTTTTGGGGGAAGAAATCTGGAATTAATCAAGCTCATGGCTTCAAGAAACTTAGTTTGTACTATGAGCGTCAGTGTGTGAGTGTTGGGAAACTGACTTACAAACAAATGTGTAAAAAAAAGAACATGTTACATAGACAAGACAAACCAGTAACAAAACAGGGAAACAAGATTACTCAGGATAGGGAACATTCGCTAGGTCGTGTGCTGAGAGAGGCTGAAACCAAGCTGTACATCTCTGCCTTTAGTCTTTCCTCCTATAGTTACTCTTTCAATTCCGTTTGACTTACTCCTCAGGTTTCTTACACAAGATTTTACATTCAGAAGTGAAAATCCAAACAACAAAAACCAAAGTCCTTTAAATATATTTTTGCTCTCTTCAAATTCTAAACACTCCCCCGTTCGTTTAGTAAAACAAAATATTCACATCCTTCTTGTTCGTTCTCTCATGTTTTTTCCTGCATTCATTTCCCCCTCCTCTCTTCTTCCATTTTCCTCTCCTTCCCATCTCCTCTTCTCTCTCCTATTTTCCTCCTCCTCACACATATGCATTGGTATTAGATGATCAACTATATGTATCTAATTTTTTTTAATAACCATTGTGGAGGTGGCCTTCTAAATTTATCTCTTTCAACTTTCCACTGGAGACAGGTAAATGATGCTTTCTCCCCTGCTACCTGGTGCAGAATTGGGGTCAAGAGAAATGAAGAGACTTCACTGACACCACAGAACTAAAAAGTGTACAGTGAGAACTGACACCTATTCTTCCCATCAAGTGGTTTTACCAAGTATCTATTAGCAAGACAGTGTGAAAGCCACTAAACCAACTCACTTATTCATGCATGCATCCAAAGGTGAACGCTCCCAGATTTTAAGCCCTTGCATTAGGCAGTAACTCAACTTATATTCATGATGTGTATTTTAAATGCTTAATTTGCTGCCCATGAACTAAATACCACCTGAAAGGAAAGTAAACTATCTATGGGATCCGAATGATGAGTGATATAAGATAACCCTCTTATTTATAAAATCACTCTTAACTTGACTACATCTGCAAAGACCTTATTTCCAAATAGATCACATTCAGAAGTAGCACATACTAGAAGTTCAACATAGCTTTTGCAGAAACACCATTCAACCCATAAGAAAAGATAAAAAAAGAAATTGAAAAACACACATATTTTTATTATGGATGATTCATTGTAAAGGGCCTAGATTTTAAAAAGAAAAATAGAAAATAAATAAGTGCACAGTTTAAATCTTTAGCTCTGTAGATGGGGGTTGCATGGCAAACTCAATGAACTCAGTGTGCGAAAGTGGTCCCAGCCAGATCTTACAGATTGTGTAGACCCAGAAAGAGCAAAGAAGGAGCCCAAACAGCAAGGGGAGATGGCCATGGCTTTTTGGAGCACCTACTAGAATGAGAAAATAGTCTTCAGAAGGAAATGTGGACCATATGGGTGGAACCAGCAGGTCCTCAGAGGTCTCCAGACTAATGAAAGCTCAGACAAGCTCCCTATAGAGCAAACACCAGGGAGCACCTGACACCTTTGTGTCCTCCCCCTACTTAAGCCCCAGCCCTCTAACATTCACACAAAAGCCACCGTGAAAAAGAATACAAAGAGTTTTAAACACAAAACTTGGAACAAAGGTTGTCTTTACCTACAGAACAGATGGGTTTTTTTTTTTTTTTTTTAATCAGACCAAGATGACAGCACTACACTAAAATGTTTTATTAATTGGAACTAAATAAGCTGAGGTCATACAGAAGAGGACAAAATAGTTTTGGAATCATAAAGAAGTTATATTCTCTTTGCACCTGCATGCAGTCTCCATGAATATCCTATTCTGCTATAAATGTATAATTAATAGATATCAGAATACACTCTTCTTGCTTTCTCTCAAATGATTCAGTAGCTTTTATTCCTTGAATTTTATCTTGCTTCTATTTTTAACCATGTTGTACAGATTTTCTACAAACTAGTCATCTGTTTAAAGACCTATTGATAATGTATACTTTGACATGGATACTCTGACATGTATAAAATTCAATCATTTACACTCTTGAACCTCAAAGAGAAATTATGATGATAGTAATTTGGGTTTTACATAAGTGTGGTGCAGCGCAAGTCCCCAGATGGCTTCAGCTACCCAACTGTTCACCCCTCCTCCTCTTTCTCACTTGTAGTTCTCAAAATAATTGTAGAATGTGCTGAGAATTCAACATGCTGAGATGGGAAGAAACTGGCCAAGACAACCAGAACTCTATTCCACTTCCTCCTAGAACAGGATGTCTTGAAACACTTTATCCCAGCAAATCATGTTTCCCTGGGGTATAAAACACAGAGTAAGCTATTTTCAGGGATCTCTCAGCCATTATGCAAATGGAGTACATGCCATTGAGATTCCATTCACCCCAGGCAGCTTTCCCAAGCTTTGGGGAACTGGCTCATTATAAATCCTAGGTTTCTGTTGTCTTATTCTACCTATCTGTAAGTAACAAATTCACTTTATGTAATTTTGTGTGTGCTGGGCAAGGAGGGGGTGCATTCTTTCTTACCAAACGCAAGCAAGTAACCAGTACACTGTCAACCTGCTTCACAGGTAGGGATTATGAACCAACTAGGATTCATATCATCGATTTATCAGTTCCTCAGTATTGCTTCCTTTGAAAGATGGCCAAACAAACAAGTACTCCAGGAAGGTTTTGTATCTGCAGTCTTACAATTTTGAAACACTGTATCACATACTAAACTTCCAAAACATTTTACAATTTCATCTCCTCATATAAGCATACAAAAGAGTAAGCTTATTTTATTTTGAACTTTTTAATGTGCCTATCATCATACCAAAATATCTTTTAAGTAATATACTTCATTCTTAGACACCATAGATACCATGCACAGAAAACATTTTAATGTATCTAAAATCATTGTGTATTTTATTTTTATATTCAATATTATCAAACAATATGCACTTTAGTACTGGAGAAAAGAAGACCTTGACGCATTTATTAACAAACTTAAGTTCATTAAAATGATCTTGTGGCTACATAATTTATGAACTAATTAATTCTGACTTAAACAATTATTTACTTGAAACTCAAATTTGCTCTGAAACTCAAAGTAATGTTTCCTCAGCACGACATAATAAAGAGCTTAAGTAATTACTAATTAGTTTCAGGCATGACAAATGTTTTAATTAAAATCACTGAAACAGTTAAGCATTTATAACTTTTTCATCTTTTTTCATCATTCACTTTAGATTGACTGTTTACCGGTCACTGAGTGCCCATACATAACAAAGAAACCCATTCGCCAGTTGCAAGATTTTTCTGCTAATTATGCCAATGGGAATGAGGCATAAACCCCTTATTTCAAATATTCTACAACATGTTTTTGAAGCTCATAAAAAGTTCTGAGTTTCTCACTCCATTTCAGAGAGACATCACATATCTAAACTACTATAATTGGTTGGTACCCATCACCAGCTCTCTATCTAGCACAGTTGACCTTTGAACAACATGGGTTTGAACGATGCAGGTGTACTCACACACAGATATTCTTCCACCTCTGCAACCCCTGAGACAGAAAGACCAACTCCTCTTTTTTCTCCTCCTCCTTAACCTACTCATCCTGAAGACAATGAAGTGAAGATCTTTATGATGGTCCACTTCCACTTAACGAACAGTGAATGCATTTTCTCTCCCTTATAATTTTCTTAATAGCATTTTCTTTTCCACAGCTTGCTTTATTGTAACAGTACAGTATATAATACACGTAATATATAAAATACTTGTTAATCAAGTGTTTAGTGATAAGGCTTCCAGACAACAATAGGCTATTAGTAGTTGAGTCATGGAGGACACGAAAGGTTTATACATATTTTTGACTGTGCAGGGAGTCAGTACCCCTAACCCCTGCATTGTCCAAAGGTCAACTCTATAGTAAAACAGAAAAGAGCCCTGAGAAATTGTCTTGGGTGATATCCCCATATTCAAGGACTCCTTTCATGCAATCAGGAGTTGAATTGTTTATTTGGTAATTTCGCAAAGAACTCAAAACGAAACTACCATTTGACCCAGCAATGCCGTTACTGGGTATATACCCAAAGGAATATAAATTGTTCTACCATAAAGATACATGCACGGCCGGGCGCGGTGGCTCAAGCCTGTAATCCCAGCACTTTGGGAGGCCGAGACGGGCGGATCACGAGGTCAGGAGATCGAGACCATCCTGGCTAACACGGTGAAACCCCGTCTCTACTAAAAATACAAAAAACTAGCCGGGCGAGGTGGCGGGCGCCTGTAGTCCCAGCTACTCGGGAGGCTGAGGCAGGAGAATGGCGTAAACTCGGGAGGCGGAGCTTGCAGTGAGCTGAGATCCGGCCACTGCACTCCAGTCCGGGCGACAGAGCGAGACTCCGCCTCAAAAAAAAAAAAAAAAAAAAAAAAAAAAGATACATGCACATATATATGTTTATTGCAGCACTATTCAGAATAGCAAAGACATGGAATCAACCTAAATGCCCATCGATGTTAGACTGATAAGGGAAATGTGGTACGTATACACCATGGAACACTACACAGCCATAAAAACGAATGGGATCATGGCCTTTGCAGCAACACGAATGGAGATGATGGAAGTTATTATCCTAAGTGAACTAATGCAGGAACAGAAAACCAAATACTGCATGTTTTCATTTATAAGTGGGAGCTAAACATTGGGTACATATGGCCACAAAGGAGGAAACAATAGACATCAGGGCCTACTTGAGGATGAAGGGTGGGAGGAGGGTGAGTATCAAAAAACTATCCTTTCTCCTGAATAGCTCCCTGGGTGCACACGTAATTTCCTTGAATAACCTGTGCCAATTCATGACATGCAAACATGCTTTTTTGTTGTTGTTGCAGTGAACAGGGCAGCACTGCAGTCTGTGAGAAATTGGGTACATTTGGTAATTAGCCACATTGCACATTTAACTCTTCACGTGCTGTTTTTAACTTTTACCGGTTTCTACTTTACATACTAGAGTTCCCATGGTATACGTAGCTATTTTAATATTTTTAAAGTATTTTATTTCTTGGAAATTTGTGTCTATATGGATTATTAACAACGAAAACAGAAATTTTAGAGTATTCTACAGGTCAGATTTCACAATTTGGCCATTATCTGTTGAAATATAAATGATCAATAAAGCAGGGAACTCACATTTTCAGGGCACAAAAGAAACAGCCCAAAGCCGGAAATCCTTACTTAAAACCACTGATTTTAAATTCTATGTATATTTTCGGAGTCTAATTTAATCATAATTGATTCTTTCTGTGGTTGGACTCCATTACCGGTTTATTTATTTATTCTCTTCCATATTTACTGTCTATAGAATTTGAATTTAAGGGTCATGGACATTTAATTCTGCCTTGCCTCATTGATATTTGCTCTTATTTTATTGGTTCAACAAATTTGTTCTGCTCCCTACACATCCAAGACTTTCCCAAGGATGAAATGAGAAGTTTCCAGGGTCTTTTTTTTTTTTTTTTTTTTTTTCTGGAACTTGTTTAGGAGTCCTTTACAATTGCAGTGTGAGAAAATAAGGAACTGCCTCCTCTTGCTATTTGGTGGTAACTAGTATTTAAATTATTTTTGATGAGTGGTATAAATGCTAGATTTGACAAATTATGCCTATGAATTTTAATTGTCCTTTTAATCAGAAAGATATAAGTATGTAAGGGTAAAAACTGATGAGTTATATAAAAGAAAAATAAATGGGGAATATATATATTCAAAACATTCAATTATGTGAATTGTCTACAAAATGCACAGCGAAAATAATTAAATATAACTTGAGAGTATTACTTTCCAAATTAAAGAAAACAGAAAAGGTAATACTATTGAGAATGGTTCCAAGAAATGTGCGTTTTTTTTTTTTTTTTTTTTTTAAATGAGATCTCGCCGTGTTGGAGTGCAAAGGCGTGATCTCAGCTCCCTGCAACCTCTGCCTCCCGGGTTCAAGCGATTCTCCTGCCTCAGCATCACGAGTAGCAGGGATTACAGGCAGGTGCCACCACGCCCAGCTAATTTTTTTTCTATCTTTAGTAGAGAGCGGGGTTTCACCATGTTGGTCAGGCTGGTCTCGAACTCCTGACCTCATGATCTGCCTGCCTCAGCCTCCCAAAGTGCTGGGATTACAGGCGTGAGCCACCAGGCCCGGCCATGTGTGCTTTTTACTGACATTATTCTGGCAATCATAACCACACAATTGGTTGTAAAATAAAATATAAAATACGATTTAAATAGGTCAATTCCTGTGAAAGAGCTTTCTGCATGTAACAGACATATAGTTAGAGAACAAAGCAGAGTACAAAATTTGCTGGAACCTTTTTGGAACCAACAGAAAAATGTCACTTTTCCTTTGACATTCTGTATATCAGTTTTACCAGTTACTTCGAAATTTGTACATTATTTTGTAAGGAAAAAGAGAAATCTCAAAGCTTGTCTAACATAGTACAGAAGGTGTGTGTTGGGCTTAGGATAGATAGCTCTGTCTCATTGAGCTGTGTTATCTAACTTGTATATAAAAATTGTAATCAAAAGTTTGGGTTCACCTGTTTCTCCAAGTTTAAAGTAATGAGTAACGGCAAACTCTGGAGATGTGAGTAGCGTATCATATAAGGCTATAGAAGCAAGGAAGCTCATTCAAGTGCTAAAACTAAAGACTTCTAGTTTTTTGCTCAAATTCAATAAATACTATTTGTATACAAGGATATGTGATGTCAAAATGTAGGTTACTTTTCACCCTTGTAGCTATAAAATATAAAATTTGTAGAACAGAAATAGCCTGTACTACTGTATTAACAAAAGTTATACTAAAGTATATATATTACATATATATACTTAGTATATTTTATATATATATATACACACACACACACACGCACACACACACAGAGTCAACCTTGTTGCTGTTACCTTGTCTGGATTTGAAAAATGTGCTGAGTATATATTATACACACACACACACACACACACACACACATCTAAAATGGCCTAAAGCAGGCAGTCATATAATTACAGTTGCAAAATGTTCCACTGCAAAATGAAAAACTTTTGAAAGAACATTATATCATAGTTCATTTATTTGCAGTGACTCTTTGTTCTTTCCTCCTGCGGTAATTTTAGAAATGAGTGCCAAGTTCGAAATTAATTCTGCGAAGCTGGGGCTGTGCCACTTGGACTCTGCACTGGGTCCTCACTGATGTGAATGTAGTTTTGTCCGCTCGTGTGATGAAGCAGCCACATCCCAACAGCAGGAGAAAAAAAAAATCTAGAACTATTTCAAGTTTATTTTTTTTTTTTGCATATGAAAATAAAATAATAGTGATAAAAAAGAAAAAGAGTGAAGACACCATTGTGAGAAGACGTTCTCGCTGTAAGCCTAAAAAATTCAGAAGTAAAAAGGGGTCAAGTGCAGTGGCTCACGCCTGTAATCCCAGCACTTAGGGAGGCTGAGGCAGACGGATCACTTGAGACCAGCAGTTCAAGACCAGCCTGGCCAATATAGCAAAAGCCAATCTCTACTAAAAAATACAAAAATGAGCTAGGTGTAGTTGGCACATGCCTATAATCCCACCTGCTAGGGAGGCTGAGGCACTAGAATAGCTTGAACTTAGGAGGCAGAGGCCACTGCACTTTAACCTCGGTGACAGAGTGAGACCCTGTCTAAAAAAAAAAAAAAGAAGAAAAAGGAAAAATGAAATTATGACTCAAACATCAGAGAAATCAAGAAGAAGCAGATTAGAAAATTAATCTGCAAAAGTAAGTGACTATTGTTCAAACAATAGTAATATGTTAGAAAAGATTAATTGACAGAGTAAATTTAGAGTAACATCACGAGACACAAACTACTTCCAAAACATAACTTTTAGAGATGATCATTTCAAATGACCTTTAATTGAGTCAAAACAAGTTACTAAATAGATTTTAGATTTTTTTAAGCCACAGTTAATGGGAACAATGTACCCTCAGCATTTGCACAATTCAGAAATTTTCGTAAATTTTATACTTGAGTGGCCTGTTGATTAAATATAAAACACGTGTATTTTACCTCTTATCCCAGCTCCACTGTTTTCTGACACATTACGTAACTCAGAAGTTTGAGGAGTGTTTTGTTTTTGGTTTTTTGGGGTTTTTTTTTTACTTGAAGGAGAATTTCTGTTTCTGTCTGAATCTCTGTAGGCTTTTGTCTAATATTCAACAGCACCATAAGAATATGCGTTTACACTTAATATAAAATAGAAAAGCATTGTGACATATACTCAAAGTTTCCTTCATCTTTAGAAGGTTTTCTTTTATGCTGCTTTTACATATGTTTCGTTACATTTGTTTGTGCTGTAACTCCCCAGTGACATTTGCTTTACAAAGGCGTTTCTGTCAGCTTTCATTGGTGATGTAGTTGTGGTTGGCCACTGCATTCCACGTGCCTAACTCCAGCTATCTTTGATCATGGGATGATTCTGCCCTTGGACACGTCTGCCGTAGTATCCTCCAGCCTGAGGCAGCCCCACTTCCTCATCACCTTCTCCAACTTGGTTTTTATCTCAATTTCTGGCTATATCCTCTTGTTCTTTATTTCTTCTCTCTTTTCTTTTGTTCGCACGCACTTTTACGGAAATAACACTTTATAAAATTTGTTTTCCATCATCTTCTCTTATTCGGGGATAATGTTTCCAGAGAATAGATTTCTTATTCTGCAGCTTTAGATAAAAACTGCAGAATAAGACTCATCGGTTTGGCATTTGTTTTTGTTGACACACACCATGTGCTGACTGACTGCCCTTTGTGCTGTAAAGAAGGGGATCATCCCATCAGCATGGCAAGAGAAGCGTGATCCACACTGTGATTTGTCATGGGAGAAAACAGTTTTGATGAGGATCTTTAACTTGTCCGGATCACACAGCTATAATGGTGGAACATGGTTTCAAATCTGACTGTGTCTGACTGCGGAGACCTTCGCCTTAATTTCCACGATTCCTCCAGCTGTGAGAAATACGTTAAGCCAAAAGAAAAAAAAAGAAAAAAAAGTCTCTCTTTCATAGCTTAAACCTTAGAGATCCTTAGTATAGTGAGTTTGACTGTCCCTAGAGCCATTTAATATGTACTAATTAAGCCACTACCATGGTATGCAGTTGTGGAATATTTCAGTGTTTCTTTGAAAGTCTATAGTCACCTTCATCTGCTTTTTTTAAAGAACATTCTTCCTAATAGTATTGTTTCTAGCAATGTCTTAGCCATCTTAGGCTGCCATAACAAATGTACTATAAACTTCATGACTTAAACAATGTATGTCTCTCATTTCTTGAGGCTGGCAAGTTCGAGATCAAGTTCCCAGTAGACCCAACATCTGGTTAGGGCTCTCTTCCTGGCTTGCAGACAGGTATCTTCTGGTTCTTTCTCCACACAATGAAGAGAAAAAGAATCAGACTCTCACAGCTTTGTTGTTGTTGTTGTTGTTGTTGCTTTTAGAGACAAGGTCTTTCTCTGTCACCCAACCTGGAGCACAGTGGCACAATCATAGCTCACTGCAGCCTCGAACTTCTGGACTCAAGCAGTCCTTTAGCCTTAGCCACCCAATTAGCTAGGACTACAAGCATACAAGAACATACCCAGTTAATTTTTCAAAATTTTTTATAAACATGGGATCTCACTACGTTGCCCAGGCTTGTCTCAACCTCCTGGCCTCAGGTGATAAGCTTTTTTTTTTATAAGGGTACTAATTCCATCTTGAGGGTTCTACCCTCATAATCTAATAGCCTCTCAAAAATTCCACCTCCTGATACCATCCCACTGAGAATCAGGGCTTCAACATATGAATTTTGGGGAGACACACACATTCAGCACATTGTAGGTAGTGCAGATATTTTTTGGTTTAGTCCTACATGTTAAGGCTCTGGTCAACCCACTTCAGATCGAGCTATTACAAGAACACTTTTCCTTAAGTTTCATGGTTGCTTGTGAGACAACACTGTCAGGCCTCTGAGCCCAAGCCAAGCCATCGCATCCCCTGTGACTTGCACGTATAGGCCCAGCTGGCCTGAAGTAACTGAAGAATCACTAAAGAAGTGAAAATGCCCTGCCCCGCCTTAACTGATGACATTCCACCACAAAAGAAGTGAAAATGGCCGGTCCTTGCCTTAAGCGATGACATCACCTTGTGAAAGTCCTTTTCCTGGCTCATCCTGGCTCAAAAAGCTCCCCCACTGAGCACCTTGTAACCCCCACTCCTGCCTGCCAGAGAGCAACCCCCCTTTGACTGTAATTTTCCTTTACCTACCCAAATTCTATAAAACGGCCCCACCCTTATCTCCCTTCGCTGACTCTTTTCCGACTCAGCCCACCTGCACCCAGGTGATTAAAAAGCTTTATTGCGGCTGGGCGCAGTGGCTCAAGCCTGTAATCCCAGCACTTTGGGAGGCCGAGATGGGCGGATCACGAGGTCAGGAGATCGAGACCATCCTGGCTAACATGGTGAAACCCCGTCTCTACTAAAAAATACAAAAAACCAGCCGGGCGAGGTGGCGGGCGCCTGTAGTCCCAGCTACTCGGGAGGCTGAGGCAGGAGAATGGTGTAAACCCGGGAGGCGGAGCTTGCAGTGACCTGAGATTCGGCCACTGCACTCCAGCCTGGGCGACAGAGCGAGACTCCGTCTCAAAAAAAAAAAAAAAAAAAAAGCTTTATTGCTCACACAAAGCCTGTTTGGTGGTCTCTTCCCACTGACGCGCATGACAAACACCACAGAGGAAGTTCAGTTTTTCTCAGTTCTTATGTCTTTAGCCATGGTGATGACTCTTGATGAAATTCTAAAAATGAATCTAATGAAATGTTCACTGGGTTACTGGGTAAGATGTTACTCCATATACCTGAAGGAGTGGATAAGATAAACCAGCCGCCAGCGTGCTGAAATGAGACACAGAGATTCATGACATGTGCACCTGCTACCTGCTTTGGGTCTGAACCATGGTTGGCCACAGGGCAGGTACGTGCATATGTGGCAAGCTCCCTTTAAGAACTTTGGTCTCTAAGTCTCAAGTCAGCTTTCCCGCATAAGGAAACATCCCTGCAGTTCACAGACAGAAAAAAAAACACAAATCCATGTGATCTTTGCAGAGGAAAAACAAGAAAGTATGGCTTTGACCTCTCTAGGCTCCGCCTATGTAAATCTTCCCCCTGCTGTTTCTGCACAGTATTCTTCACTTAATAAGTTGTAGCTACATATATAATCTTATGTTGAATTGTGTAAGTCCTTCCAGCAAATCACAAAACTAGTGGGTATTCGAATACTTTAGGTAAAATGCTTCATCGGGTTTTACTGCATTTCTCTATTTTTGTTTTGTTTCCATCTGGTTTTAGGAAGAGGAAGTTTCTGCAAATATGGTTCTTTATTGCCAATTCTAAAAGCTTCCTGCATTACCTGTTACAATTTGCCTCGCTTTCCTTGTATTTTCACCATTCTGTGTTTTTTGTAGCCAGAAAAGAAGAGAAAAGTAAAGAAGAAAGAGAAGGAGGAAGATGAGGAGAAGGAGAAGAGGAGGAAGAGAAAGAAGAGGAGAAGCAGGAGTAGGAAAAAAAGATGAAATTAACTAGATATTATAATAGTAGAAAATAGCAGATGTCAAATGTAACTTATAAGAATTAATAAAAGTGGAATTAATCTAAATTCTCTCTGAACTCCTGGAGAGAAACATCTTTTTTCTTCTGCTGTTGTGCACATTTGTTTTAAACTCTGATCCCCACAACTCTGGGAAGTGTCACTATACTTTTTTTCCTAAATATATTCACTAGTTTTTCAGTCCTTGCCCAACAAGTGCATCTACATTTCCCAGAAGAAATTAGAGCTTTAATTAAGCTTGCAAGAGCCCTCAGTCCTATAATAACTAAATAATTAAAAGATATTCAGAACCAGAGGCAGCAAGGATGCAATTTTATGAACACACACACCTGTCTATTTTCCAGTGCCACCATAAGGTGTTTATGTCCTAAAGGGAAAAAGGTCTAAGCTAGGAAAGAAGGGCAGAAAAGAGAAGCAACTAGATAATGGCCATCACTAATTGCTAAGACCTTTTAAAATAAATCTTTTTCATCAATTCCTCACATGAATCACCTACTAATGTTTCTGATGCTGACCCAGTACAGCTCCGAAGTAAAGAAACACAGACTCAGCGTTTTAGCTTCTCCTTTGCTTGGTCCTTAAGTTTTCTTTCCTCTGCCAAAGCGGAATTTTTGCTGAGCCACAGGGGGTTTCCTGACTTTCAATGGCAGTGGGTAAAACACCAGCTGGCTTTCAACATATAATGTGTGTCCTCATCTTTCCGCAACTTTGGTTCCATAATTTTATATCAAAACAATTTCTCAGTTTAACCTCTTCTTGCAGAAAAACATATGCTCACTTGTTTTCAGTAAAGCACTCTCAGGAGTTCACACTTAGGATCTAGAACTGTTTCCAAACTCTGGAAACACGCATGCGTTCTCAACAGGTCCCTCCAGGGTCTTTGAAAACACAGAATCAGGGTAAGAACACAAAGTTCTACTTTAGAAAATATAATTCAAGAGCCTATTTCTTAAGAAAGTATTCTCATTTATAGGAGGAGGAAAACATATGAAAGACACTTTGGGAGGCCAAGTTGGGGTCAGAAGTTCAGGACCAGCCTGGCCAACGTGGTGAAACTTCATCTCTACTAGCAATGCAAAAATTCTCCAGGCGTGGTGGCACATACCTGTAGTCCCAGCTACTCGGGAGACTGAGGTGGGAGAATTGCTTGAACCTGGGAGGTGGAGGTTACAGTGAGCTGAGATCGCGCCACTGCACTCCAGCCTGGACGATAAAGTGAGACTCTGCCTTGGAAAAAAAAAAAAAAGTAAGGAAAGAAAACACATGGAAGAGAATGAGCTACATCATTTTATGCCACTGCAACTACAAACGCTCTTGCATGTACCCATGACCTTGGCCAGACCCAGCCCATTCTGATAATTAGTCCCTCACACACTTAATTACCATGCATCAATTTCCAAGGATTTATTTACTGAGAATCCCCTTCAGTACTGAGACTGACACCTAGAAATAATGATTTGCAGGGTGCCTGTTACAGTATTCAAATGTTAAGAACTGCACCTCAAATCCAAACTACCATATACAAAATGTGTAAACAGTATAGTAGTTTAGCTATACAAATACACACTTTTAAAATAGAATATGGCCGAGTGCAGTGGCTCATGCCTGTAATCCCAGCACTTTGGGAGGCCGAGGCAGGCAGATCGTCTGAGGTCAGAAGTTCGAGACCAGCCTGGCCAACATAGTTTGTACAAACTATGTCTCTACAAAAATACAAAAATTATCCAGGCATGCTGGCACAGGCCTGTAGTCCCAGCTACTCCGGAGGCTGAGGCAGGAGAATCACTTGATTCCTGCAGGCGGGGGTTTCAGTGAGCCGAGATCATGCCACTGCACTCCAGCCTGGGCGATAAAGAGAGACTCCGTCTCAAAAAAATAAAAAATAAAAATAAATAAATAAAATAGAATATGGACAATGAAACAAAACCTCAGCAAAATATCCTTTTATTTATGTATTCTTTTGTTGTGAATTCCGGATAGGGAAGGAAAAAGACAATGAGTATTGATGGAATTTTTGCCCCAGAAGGTTTTATTATGATAATATCTTAAAAGAGAATGTTTTCTGAAGGCTAAGATTTTTATCTGCCTAGCGGTATATCTTAGTCTATTTTGTGCTGCTATCAAAATACCACAGACTGGGTAATTTATAATGAGTAGAAATTCATTGGCTTGTGATTCTAGAGGTTGGAAAGACCTAGATCAAAATATTGGCATCTTGCAAGAATCTTTTTCCTATACCATGACATGACAGAAGGCATCACATGGCAAGAGAGCGCGCAAGTGGGAACCAAACTCTTTCTTTTCTAAGAAACCCACTCCTGCAATTCCCATTAGGCCCCACCTCCCAACACTGCCACAATGGGGATCAAGGTTTCAACATATGAATTTTGCGGAAGACATTTAAACCATAGCATGTTAGAATACACTGCATACATTGAGCTAAAGTTGCCACTTTAGAAAAAAGGATATTCCTTTTATAGAAAGGGCACTAACTCTCATAGGTGAGTTATGAACTGAGAAACGACGAGTTTTCCTATCAGTGAATAACATTTAGTTAATGCTCACAAAAAATCGCAAAACTCATAAGAAACTTCAGGAAAGGTCCCCAAAATAAAAAAGACTGTGCTTATGTCCCATATACAAGCTTAAGTCCTTTGCGCCGTAGAATCTTTCTGCATTTAAAATTATAATATTTGATCTTCCTTGAGGGCAAAAGAAATCAATGTTTTTGATCAATGTTGTTTGAAACAGCAATGAGTAAAATTGAAGCCAAAAATAATGATGTCAGTGCAGATTTTGAAGTTGGGTTTCAAACATGATGTCTGATGGTTAAATTTTAAAATATTTAAAGCCCAGTATCTGACTATGGAAAATGAAAAAAGAAAAAAAAACAGGCACTATAAAAACAGTATGGGGCTTCATACAAAAATGAAAAGTAAAACTTCCATGTGATCAGCAATGCCACTGCTGGGTATATCTCCAAAAGAAAAGAAATATATATATATATAACATATATATATCCAATATATACCCAGTGAATATATAAATAGAAATAAATATATAAATATATATAAATAGAAATAAGTATATAAAATATATATAATAAATAGACATACAAATATATAAAAATATAAATATGTATGTCCAGAAGAAAAGAAATATCAGTATACTAAAGAGACAGCTGCACTCCTGTGTTTATTGTGACACTATCCACAGCAGCCAAGCTATGGCTTCAACCTAAGTGTCCATCAACAGATGACCGGATAAAGAAAATGTGATATATTTGTGGGGTACACGACCTACTATGTACCCACAAATAATTAATATGACAATGTTTAAAAAATTAAAAATAAATAATTTTTAAAAAGAAACTGCCATATATACATGATGGAATATTATTCAGTCATAAAAATAGAACAAAATCTTGTTTTTTGCAGGAACATCGATGAAACTGGAGATCACTATGTTAAGAGAAATAAGCCAGGCACAGAAAAATAAATAGCTCTTGTTCTCACTCATATGTGGAGCTAAAAAAAAAGAAAGGGATAAATATCATGGAGGTAGAGAGTTGATTGGTGTTTACCAGAGCTGGGAAGGGGCAAGGGAGGAGAAATCAAAAGAGGTTTGCTAAGAGGTACGAACACAGAGTAAAACAGAAGGAATAAGTTCTATCGTTTGATAGTACAGTAAGGCAACTATAGTTAACAGTAACTTATCATAGATTTCAAAATAGCTGGAAAAGAAGCTTTGAAATGATCATAACACATGCACACATGAGTAAAAATTGTTTTACATTATGGTTATTCCAGTTATGCTGATCTGATCATTATACTTTCTATGCGTGTAGCAAAATATCACATGCATCCCATAAAAATAAAAGTAAATTAAAAATTAAAAGTTGATCAAAAATAAACCAAAACAAAAAGCAATCTAAACAAAGTATATGTAAAATATGATTTAAAAATTGGATGAAATATGACTATCACATAAAAAATATTTAATAAGAGAGGAATCTGGGGAAGGGGATGAATGACCTACTATGTATCCAGAAAACTTAGAATTAAAAATTAAAATAAAATAATTTTAAAAAGAAAATGCCATATGGGAACTGTGTACTTTCCCTTCTATGGGAGTATGTGGGAACTCTTCATACTCTTCATTCTCTGTTTCTATAAATCTAAAACTACTCTAAAAATTAAGGTTTATTTATTTAAAATAATAATAATTTTCAGACCTCTAATTAGGGTAGTAGACTGGATGCAGAGAACAACTTGCACTTTGAACCACAGTCTTAACTTACAGCAATATCTAAACTACAATTGCGTGTAAAATTTACAATACTACCTAAAGCCATCTGCACTGTCTAAAATTCCAACATATTATTTCATGTATTGCACTGACCATAACTGCAAGCCAACACTAATTACTGTAATTGTTTATTAATATCCATCTCCCTCTATATGTATATTAGCTATTTGTTCTGGACATCCATTGGTGACCTCAGAGGTCTGGGCACTGTTTATGGCATCCCTGGGGTGAGCCTCCCTCTGAGTTCTCATTGGAAAGATTAATAAATGGATGTATTGAAGTCTAGAAGAAGAGGTGGATTGAGAATTTCATCCCTGAGTCTTCCTGGCTCCCATGCCATGTTAAATCACAGAAGCTGCAACTCCTCATGACCATGTAAAGAAGTTTAAATTTTTCTCTTGAAGGTTCTTTTGGGATTCATGAATCCAATACCCCAAAATATGGTGCTTTGATACGCTGAACTGCAGAAGAAGCCTCAAGGTCTCTGTGATGCTCCATCGCCCCTGTCTCTCAATCCTCTCTCTCGATGCACAGGATGAAGTTGTTCTCAGAGTCTAGATGCACCAAAGAAGAAAGCAATGACCGCTGTCCTTTCTCTGAATTTCCATTAACTGAACTCATATCTCAGGAAGAAAGACTGAAGTCAGTCAACATGCCTGAACAGACTTATAAGCCATTGTCTGCTTTGTGGGCTCAACAGACTTTGTCCCAGGCCACTGTATGTTCTTCAAGCCCATTGAATTTCCTGAAAAATAATTTACTACCCTCCTAAAATCATCCCTACCTCCCCATCTCCCTTTACCCTAAGAAGAAGGGCATATAAACATCTGCACCCTCTTGCGTGGTACAGATATCCCTCTGTAATTCTCCCCCACGCTTGTTAATAAATGTGTGTGCCTTTTCTCTGATTAACCTGCCTTTTGAGAGCTGATTTACAACAAACCTTCAGAGGGCCAAAGGGAAGATTTGCTTAGTCCCTAGAATTCAATAATCAGTCTATAAACAAACTGATAGTACACAGATTAACAGGAAAAAGAAGCCTTACAAAATGTATTATGTGCACACATATGCACAGGAGTCATACAAAATACGTTAAAACTCAAAAAAAAATGACCTAACGGCCAATTCTTTTATATCATCGTGTGGTTACAGAAAGAATGGCCGAAAACAGATTAAGGCAGCGTGATGGTTCATATTAGTGTCAAGTTGATTGGATTGAAGGATACCTAGAGAGCTGGTATTGCTTCTGGGTGTGTCTGAGAGGGTGTTGCCAGAGGAGACTGACATAGGAGTCGGTGGACTGGAGAAGGAAGATCCACCTTCAGTGTGGGTGTGCATCATCCAGCTGGCTGCCAGCACAGCTAGAACAAAGCAGACGGAAGAAGATGGGAGAAGCTGGCTTGCTGAGTCTTCTGCCTTTCATCTTTCTCCCGTGCTGGATGCTTCCCGTCCTTGGACATCAGACTCAAAGTTCTTCAACCTTGGGACTCTTGGACTCACACCAGTGGTTTCCCGGGGGCTCTCAGGCCTTCAGCCACAGACTAAAGCCTGCACTGTTGGCTTCCCTGCTTTTGAGGCTTTTGGACTTGAACTGAGCCACTGCTGGCTTCCTACCTCCCCAGTTTGCAGACAGCCTATCGCAGGAGTTCACCTTGTGATCATGTGAGTCAATTCTCCTTAATAAACCCCCTTTCATGTAGACATCTATCCTATTAGTTCTGTCCCTGTTGGGAGCCCTGAGTAATACAGGCAGCAAGTCAGGTTATCGTGACAAGTCAGGATATTCATAATGTTGTGCAGCCAACACCACGTAGTTCTTGAACATTTTCGCCACCACAAAAGAAAAGCCTGTACCCATTAAGCAGTCGCTTCCCATTTGTCTTCCCCCTTCCCCTGGTAACCAGACATGACACTTGTAAGCTTATCCCATTATCATGTTATTTTTTGCTTAATTTTAATTTGAAATACGTTCATTTTAACTTGAAATATGTTTAATTTGAAATTTAATTTGAACACGATAACCCTTCTTGTGGATTTTCAATATACCTTTATTTATTCAACATTCTAAGACTGGAGCATTAAAAAAAAAAAAAAAAAAAAAAAAGGCTTCAAAGAAAATGTTGTAACTTTGTCAGGCCCATTGTTTTCCAAACTTATTCATTCAAAGACTCACCCACTTTGTCTCACTGTAGTTTCTATTACCGATCTGTTGAGTCCAATTTCTATTTCTTGCGACTCAATAAATTAGAGTGAGAAAGCCAATGTTTGTTTGTCCTTTTTAATTACACAACATGTCAAGTAACTTTCCAAGAAGGGTGTTAGGGCTTCCTTTCTTAATGGTAAAGTGGTCTTTTAATCTTTTGAGCAAAACAGAAAGTTATGCAAAAAGAGATGGAAAGGTTATAGTCCATGAACTGTGAAATAACACTCTAAAAACTCCAGGAAAAGCAAGAGTAGAAAGTGTAAAAAATGCATTGGAGTTAGAGCCCACACTCACTAACTTTCATGGGAAATGGTGATTTAAAATGTTGGATTTAATGGACTCTAATTAAATAAAGAGCTTCTGCACAGCAAAAGAAACTCAGCAGAGTAAACAGACAACCTAGAGACAGGGAGAAGATTTTTGCAAACTATGCATCTGATCATGGTCTCATATCCAGTATCTGTAAGGAACTTCAACAAATTTATCAGAGAAAAAAAAAACCAACAACCCCATTAAAAAGTGGGCAAAGGACATAACAGATACTTTTTTTTTTTTTTTTGGAGACACAGTCTTGCTCTGTTGCCCAGGCTAGAGTGCAGTGGCGTGCTCTCAGCTCACTGCAACCTCCACCTCCCAGGTTCAAGCAATTCTCCTGCCTCAGCCTCCCAAGTAGCTGGGATTACAGGTGTGAGCCACCACGCCTGAGCAATAGACACTTTTTAAAAGAAGACATATATGCGGCCAACAAGCATATTTTTAAAAGCTCAATACCACTGATCATTAGAGAAATGCAAATCAAAACCACAATGAGACACCATCTCACACCAGTCAGAATGGCTATTGCTAAAAAGTCAAAACATAACAGATGCTGGTGAGGTTGCAGAGAAAAAGGAATGCTTATTTGCTGTTGGTGGGAGTGTGAATTAGTTCAACCATTGTGGAAAGCAATGTATTGATTCCTCAAAGATCTAAAAACAGAGCTACCATTCGACACAGCAATCTCATTAGTGGGTATACATCCAAAGAAATATAAATCATTTCATCATAAAGACACCTCTACACGTATGTTCACTGCAGCACTATTCACAATAACAAAGACGTGGATTGAACCTGAATGCCTATCAATGATACACTTGATAATGAAAATGTGGCATACATAAACTACGGATCACCACTCAGCCATAAAAAAGAACAAGATGATGTTATTTGCAGGGACATGGATGGAGCTGGAGGCCATTATCCTTAGCAAACTAATGCAGGAACAGAAAACCAAATGCCGCATGTTCTCTCTTATAAGTGGGAGTCAAATGATGAGAACACATGGACATATAGAGGGGGACAACACACACTGGGGCCTACTTGAGGGTGGAGGGTGGGAGAAGGGAGAGAATCAGGAAAAATAATTAATGGGCACAAGGCTTGATATCTTGGGGATGAAATAATCTGTACAACAAACCCCCATGACACGAGTTTACCTATATAACGAACCTGCACATGTACCCCCGAATTTAAAAGAAAAGTTAAAATAAGTAAGTAAGAGAATAAATAAATGAATAAAATGTTGGATGTCATATGAGTAGCTTGGGCCAAGCATGGTGGCTTAAGCCTATAGTCCCAGTGCTTTGGGAGGGCAAGGCAGGAGTATCACTTGAGCCCAGGAGTTCGCGTAACCGCCCCTCACCATCGAGTAGGTCCCAGTGTGTGTCGCTCCCCTCTATATGTCCATGTGTTCTCATCATTTGGCTCCACTTATAAGAGAGAACATGCAGGATTTGGTTTTCTTTTACTACAAAACAACGAGATCTTGTCTCAATAATAATAATAATAATAATAATAATAATAATTAAATTAAATTAGCCAGTCATGGTAGCACTCATCTGTAGTCCTAGCTACTCAGGAGGCTGAGAGGGGAGGATCACTTGAGCCCAGGAAGTCGAGGCTGCAGTGAGCTATGATTGCACCATTGCACTCCAGCCTAAGCAACAGAGTAAGACCCTGTCTCAAAAAAAAGTGAAAAAAGTGACTAACTTGAAAGAATGAGTGAAAAGAAACAAAGGAGGAAAGGAAAAAAAGAAAGGAGAAAGGTGGAAAACAGAAAGGGAGGATGTGTGCACAGAGAAATGACCACTGAAATGCTGAGTGGTGCGCTACTCACCTTTTCCAAGGTGCACCTTGGAAAAGTCAGTGGTCTCTCCTGGTGAACTTATTTGGGGTGGCTCAGCATAGGGTGTTGTGTGCAATGGAGAATAAGATGTGAACCTGGTTTCCATGGCACTTGCAACACCTTCCAACTCCTCTTAAAGCTCAGGACTGAGAGCTGCATGAATCAGGGAGCAGCTATCACCAACACTATCCGAAGTTTAGCAGCCAAAAAAAATTTTTAACTTCAAACAAAGGCTTATATGGCTATGTAAAGTTAAACTGATATTATGTATATACTAGGAATTAAATTAATGAGAACAATGGGATTATTTTAAACAACAAAACAAAATTGCAATAGGGCATTAAGGAGGAGAAGTGTAGGCTTGTACCAGATACAGCCTGCACCTTGTTCCCCTTTGTTGAGTGGGTTGGTTGGGAGCGTTAAACGCTGTTAAGAAGATTTGATTTGATGATGCGCTAGGAGACTTCATAATGGGATTTGTAAAAGCATATTAGATTTCCATTTGCAGGCAACTCCCTGAATATCACTTATCTCATACACTAAGTTGAATAATGCCCTCAAGTTCTTTTTAATTCTTTGCTATCAGCATACATCGCAAAATAAATACATACATATATATGCATATATGTAATACATGCATATATATATGCATACACGCACACACACACGAATATTTTTGTTGCAATTTTTCTCTAACTTTCAAGGTTATATTTTCTTTAAAAAATTAAGAAAGGGGCCGGGCGCGGTGGCTCAAGCCTGTAATCCCAGCACTTTGGGAGGCCGAGATGGGCGGATCACGAGGTCAGGAGATCGAGACCATCCTGGCTAACACCGTGAAACCCCGTCTCTACTAAAAAATACAAAAAACTAGCCGGGCGAGGTGGCGGGCGCCTGTAGTCCCAGCTACTCGGGAGGTTGAGGCAGGAGAATGGTGTAAACCCGGGAGGCGGAGCTTGCAGTGAGCTGAGATCCGGCCACTGCACTCCAGCCCGGGCGACAGAGTGAGACTCCGTCTCAAAAAAAAAAAAAAAAAAAAAAAGTAAGAAAGGATATAATTATATATTAAAATACATAATATGTATTCTTTAAAAATTAAGAAACTATATATATTGTATTGAAGTCTATTATATATTTTCTTCAAAAATTAGGACAGAATATATATATTATATTAAGGTATATATTCTTTAAAAGTTAAGGAAGAATATATACTACATATTAAAATATATATTATAAATGTATAATACCTATTAAAATATACCATGTACAAACATGTAATAGCTATTAGAATATATATCAATATATATTCTAATATACAATATACAAATATATAATATTTATTAAAATATATAATATATAAATATATAATGGCCATTAAAATATATAATATACAAATATACCTATTAATATATAGTATATAAATGTCATATCTATTAATATATAATATATAAATATATATGAAAATATATAATACACAAATATATATTAAATATACAATTTATAATACATATTAAAATACACAATATACAAATATATAATATATATTAACATTAAGAAAGCATATAAAGAATATATATTATCTATAAAGAATATATATTTTTATATGTATTTATATAGAAAATATATTCGTGCTACACAGCACCACCTGGGAAAGACACCAGAATGGGGCAGGAGGCAGAAGATACAAGCCAAGGGAACGTTTAAAGCACTGCCTTTATTAGGGTTTCTGTGGGAAAGGCAGGACAGGACAGGGTGAACCGTTTAGGAGTGACTTGCTTGGATAATTCTGCAGACTGTGGGCTGTAGGGATGGCCTCTAGTTGCAGAGCCCCAGGATGATTAAGGCAGAGGAATATTGCGTTCTGGGGTGTATGGGCTCCCTAGGGGAGGTGTGGTTCTGGACTGGTTGCTCTGCACATCGAAGGCATGCCCTTGACTGGTCTCTCTGTTATCTCTAAGAGTTGGCTCACCCCAGGAGGGGCCATCCTTCCCTAGCCAGAGAAGCAATTGAAGATATCAAAACATCATAATATATAGAAACAATTAATTATAATACACTTGAGCTGCATTTATATCGTTCATCTCTTAATGAGACCCTATGGATAAAGGGTACCATGCGTTGACCTAAAAGGAAAAAATGTAGGTAAAATTAATGTAAGTAGAGAGTGTATGTGGGCCAAGCTTGAAGATTGCAACCCAGGAGAAAAAATTCAAATTGCTCTGAATGTACACTCTCTCATGGTTAGCAGTTATGACTGGATTTCAAAGGCCAAAAAGATGAACAGGGAGTGAGTTGATACAAAGTTTTTCTGTCAGAAATTCTCATTTGTTTACAGAAATAACATGGATTTGTGATTGACTATATATTTTCAAGTTATAGGGTGTGGGTTATAGTGTGCGGTGCAGCATTACCAGGTTAATTTATAGCTCCCATGGCAATAGACAGTAGTTTCAAGAGATAAACACATTGCTCATAGGAGAAGCAAGACGCAACTGCTGTCTCATTTTAATGGCTGATCGTTTAAAAGGACTTGTATTCCTCAGATAAAAATTCTTTTCTTTCTCACCTGGAACCGACTTTATTTCTTCCCACTGGAAGTCAGTTATGTTATTGGAAAGGAATCTCCCACCATCTGTGTCTAAAACCTATCAGACATGGCCAGACGCTTCTTCCTGCAATAAAACCATGTATCTTGCCATGAGATGGCTGGCTTGGTTCCTCTCCCACACAGACCTTCTACAGACAGATGGACAAATGGGCGAGAGTGGGGTGTCAGATTCAGATGTAAAGCGAAGTGCTGAGTACGTGAGAAGAAAAACACCAATCAAGCAGAAATCAGCCTGCACCTAACACATACTTCATCCTGGTCCTCGGGGATTGAGGAATGTAACACAACAGTCTTTCCATCAATATGCCAAAAAAAAATCAATTATCTGTATGCACCCTTATTCTCTTGGCTAATATACACCAGAACTGATAGCTCAGTGGCACAGTTTGTGGTTTGGTGAGGGGTCCTAATAAATGGGAAGTAATGAGCTTTTCCTAAGGTGAATGCTGAATGGTATTTGACTCATCTCTGGCAAAACTCTTAAAAACAAAAATAAAAAATCAATGAAAGGAAATATAATCATGTGATTATTGCATCAGAAAAACCTAGGTTGCCTAGGCTTTTTAGTTCAAAAAGAAAACATGGATACAAGTCACTATTTCCAAACATTTGAAAGAATTCTTAAATCGAGCACGATTTTGCTCTGTGTCACCGCAGGAGAAAGAATTAAAAGCAGCCAAAAAATAAATAGCACTAAAAATCATTGAGAAGTGTAAACATTGAGCTCACAGCGTTGAGTTAAACCTATGTTGTAATGATATATACATACTTTTAAATCTCTAATCCCAAATGTCATTACCCCTAATTTAATATATGTGCATGTATTAACATGGCCTTGTGATTCTCACTGATTGACTTTTCAAGAAAATATGATGACACTTAGGGTAAGCATACTTTGGGAAAATATATAACTTTCTAAGTCCAAAGGGGAGAGAGTTTGGGCCCTGGATATCAAGCAGGAGAAGAGAGACTTCCTTAATGGTAGTGGTGTATGACACACGAGTTCAATGAATTAGTCCAATAACTATTTCAGAGTCATTCTATTAAGGCAATAGACTCAGTGTTTGGATGTTAAAAGCAAAACAGCCATCCAAAACGATCCATGTGGAGTGAGAGAAACAATTTGGACTCTGTAGAACAGCCAGGAGAATCTTGGCCTTCTTCTAGCATTGTGGGATGAACTATCAGCGTGAAAACTTTCCATATTGGTTGGTGCTTCCTAGATTAAAAGCTTTTTATTTTTTACTCCTCACTTTATTTTGTGACACACATGATAAGTGCTTTACATTCCCATATTTCAGATCAGTAGCTTTTGATACTGATAGTAGAGAAATAACTAAATCATCTCAGGTTTTCTGTATACTGTGGGACTTTCCAGATTTTGTTCATCTGTTATTACTTCTGTACAACATAAACTCTTTGAATGCTTGTTAAACGGATTCGTGAATGGGGAGATCCTATCTCAGTCCAGCCCTGAATCTTCTTTCGGCCATCCTCTGTCATACTCAGAAGCAAAACAAAACTCCTGTTGATCCCACAAAATGATCTTTTGATGAATCATATGCTCCTTGAAGGCATGTTGAATTTCTTATATTATTTGGAACCAATGACGCTCCATACACCTCACTCTAGCACTTATGCAATAAAGACAATTAGTAGTGATTCTATGCTTAATTAGTCAACCCCTCAATATTATATACCAATTATTTAATTTAAAGCAGGGATTCTCACCTTTGGTCATCGTGACATTTGAGGCTTGAAGTTTCTTTGTCGTGGGCAGCTACATTTGCTTTTTCTTACTTACACAGCTGACATTTGGTTGCTATAAATATCCCAGTCCATAAATATACAAAGATTTACCACAAGTCTAAAGTTTTGCCAAAGTATTAGAAAAACTGGATATCTTTTATTTTTTTTCATTATGATACCACATATGCTAAAAATATTGGACTGGTGTTAGAAGTTTATTAAACACGCATTAAATAAAAGTGTATGCTGAAAAACTTGTATTTCAGACATACAAGTGCTATAATAAAGACAAAACCTTCTGCTTTTGAAGCACTCTGCAGAGTACAAATGTATCTTATTTCCCTCATCTCATTGAATCTTTACTGTAACCCTGTTGGGCAGGTGTTGCTATTTCAGAGATGATGGAATGGAAGCCAAGAGCAGTTAAACACCATGTCCAAATTCACAGACAGTAAGAGATAAAATCAGGCCCTAAATTGAACTATTTTTTACTTAAAACTTTATGTTCTTTCTCCTCTAGGAAATGTGTTTATTTGAATCACAGTAATTCAATTTAAAAACCATTGATGGATACAGCAAATACTGAACCAGGAAGCATTTTAAAGCAGATTTTTACAGCCTTGGCTCAAATGCCAATAGTATTACTGCTTTGCAAATTTAAGGATATGCTTTCTCTTAATCAGCGGTATTCCCTTTGCTTCCTTTAAAATTTGTAAGGCTTTCATTGTGTTGAGTTAAGAGAAAGAAAAATAAAAGCAATGAGGTATGGAAGCACCAAGTCGAAACTGAATAATAAACGACATTGTAGGAATACCAAATCCCTCTCTTACAATTCCTTCAGCCCAAGTTCAGAAAGTGCTGCAGTTATTTTAAAAGTTTGGAGTCTCAATGAGTCAACTAATTTATGAAAAGATGCACCTTACAGGAATTCAACCAATTTCTACTATTTTAATACCATTAGAACTTAATAGGCTTCCCAGGATGATAATATTAAAAGTTTCCATTTGTTGCTGTCTGTCATTCTTGCTGTAGTGAGCAAAGAAGAAGCACAACCTTGATAAAGTTGTTGATCTCTGGTGATCTTTTGTTTTTTAACAAGTCTTCATACTTTGTAATATCAGAGCATCTCCCTTACTTCTTCACACGTCCAGCCCTTAAAGCTCCGTGACCACAACATACTATCTGCTCCAATAAAACACAGTGCCTTTTATACTTGGAAGGTGAGAGAATTGACTCCCTCAAGACACTCCGGCTGTGTGACATGGAGTCTCCCATGATACCTCTGACCTTCATTCTAAGGACGGGTGGAAACTATTGCACAAGGGTTGAGAGAGTAGAAAGGAAGTGTAGCAGTTAGGTATCACAAAATCCGTATCGTGTTTGGGTGGTGTCTTGGTCTACTTTCTGCTGCTATAACGGAATACTACAGACTGGGGAATGTATTAAAAAGAGGTTATTTGGCTCATGATTCTGGATTCTGGGAAGTCCAAGAGCATAGTGCCAGCATCTGGCAAGGGTTACCTCAAAACAGAAGGCAAAGGGTGGAAGTGAACACACAAGTGAGGGAGAAAAAATAAACTGAACTCATCAGGAACTCACTTTCTCAATAACCACCCCCTCCTGCAATAATGGTATTAATCCATTATTTATGATGACATAGCCCTCATGATCTAATCCCTTCTTTTTATATTTTTTAATTTTTTAAATGTATTATATATATATATTTTGAGACAGGATCTCGCCCTGTTGCCCAGGCTGGAATGCAGAGGCATTATCACAGCTCACTGCAGCCTTGACCTCCTGGACTCAAGCAATCCTCCTGCCTTGGCCTCCCAACTAGCTGGGACTACAGGCACACACCATCACACCTGGTTGAATTTCTTTTTTTTTAAAGACAGGGTCTTGCTATGTTGCTCAGGCTGGTCTCAAACTTCTGGGCTCAAGTAATCCTACCACCTCAGCCTCCCAATATGTTGAGATTATAGGTACAAGCCACTAAGCCTGGCTCTAATAACCTCTTAAAGTCAACCTATTAGTAACATAATCATGGAAGTGACATTGCATTATGATCACAGGTTTTATTCACACTCAAAGAGAGGAGATAGTAAGAGGTCATATCTGGGAAAAATCTTAGGATCCTGTTTGCATGGACCTCAAGACAGAGTTTTACAGGCAAAACAATTAATGTGTGTGTGTGTATATATATATATGTATATGTATGTATGTGTGTGTATACACACATATGTGTATTTTTATATATATATGTATTCATTCATATATATATATATAGAGAGAGAGAGAGAGTCTACCAATTCACTCACTAGGAGAAACAACAGCAAAATACGTAATATTGACTAAGAAATTGACTTGGAGATGAAACTCACATTGGTAATAGTTTTTAACAGTATGTGAATCAGATGCCTGTGTTAAGTGCACTAATGCGTTACATTTTCCCAGAAAGGAATGAATACTCCATACCGGCACACTAAAGATGGTTAAATTTTAAAAGTACTTTAGACTCCAATAATATGTTTATTATTGGAGTAAAAGCAAAAATCACAGAGTTTTAAGGGGCTGGCCCACAATCCAATATATGGTGTGTCTGTATTTTAAAGTCAGATCAATTTGTTTCCACAATTGTATTTTTCTTTCTGCTATGCAACACCATCTCCTTAAAAGCTTTCACATCCTCTCTAATTATATAAGAATGTGTAGGTATTATTCTGTGATCCTTATTTTATAAGAAGACTCAGGTTAACAAAATTAAAATCATGCCTAATGCCACTTACAACTGGCATAGGAGAACTGGAACACAGCTCTACCTGACAGTGAAGTCCATCTATTCTCTGTTCAATACCACTGACACACTCAAACTCAAGAACATTTTATGTAAAAGAACAAATAATCAAAACATGAACCTTGCACCTGTTTCTGTACAATATGGTAGAATCCTAGAATCTCAAAGCTGGTGAGTTTAGAATGATTATATCCCCACTAACTCAGCCCTCTACTCAATTCAATAACCGATTAAGAAAACACAGTAGCTATTGCAAATTTACTTGAGTGTCTAACCTGGTTGTGGCTACGTAGAAGAAAGATCTTATTTCTGAAGTATGCTGAATTATAATATGTGGGAAAACTGTTGTGTTGAATGCAACTTAATTTCAAAAGGTTTAGCAAGAGTGACACGTACACTCACACCAACACACACACACACAGGGTAAACAGAGAAAATATTAGTTGTTGAATATCAGTGTTGCGAGTCCCAGTGTTCATGGTGGTTGTTTTAATTTTGTTAGTATATCACGTATTTTCTTAATAGCTCTTTGAGGAAGAATGCTCCAGATATCTTCAATATTTTCACCAAATGTTTTAAAGAGAAGCGAATCTCATAGAATGAGAGATAGTTTATTAATGTCAGCATGGGTATTTTGTTGTGGCTTATTTTAAATAAAAGGAGGAAATAATTTATGTTTCAACCTAATAAGTTATGAGAAGTTTCTTGAAACAATATTTATAAAGTCATTTTCTTTTCCAGATGGGAAGACACCCAAAATAAAAAATATTTTGAAAAATATTTTCAAAAGTAATGAATGAAATTATGATGTTTTATAACTTTTTCAGAAGGTACTAATGTGTTTTTAGTTTAAAAAGATGATCCCTAAATAACATGGTATGGTCCAAAATGATGTTTCTTTTGTAACCATTCCATTACCTTCTCACTGAAATTTTTATTTTTGCAAATTTTGCCAAGAGTATTATGCAGAACCACTTATTTCATATAAATATTTCCACAGTCTCATTGTAATTTGCAGATAATCTATACAATCATTGTCTATATATGTTTTATGTTTGATGGTATCACATATTTTACATTTTTATACTGCGCTTATGATAAATTTTTCTTTTCTAATATGAGAAGAAATCCAGTCTAATAAAAATGAGACAGAAATAATGGAAGTTAATGAAATCACTTGATGCAGAAGAGGTCAATTGATCATGCTCAGAGCTTCATCTGAAAAGTCGCAATTGTACCTGAAGCTATAATTACCAACTCTATCAATCATCTAATTATTCCTACAGGAAGCTGCAATTAAAGATGTTGCAAAACACTTAAAATGTTAAATTTTTATAGTAATTTTCCAGCACGCAAGTAAAAGCCACAATTTTAGTACATGCATGGTGGCATGTGCATTTTGCACCAGCAATGGTTGCAATTGTATCACTTCTTCCTAGCAAACAGCTGCGCCATTCTTCACAAGATTTTAATCACCATCCCAAATGCCTTAATCATCTGAAATCTTTTTGGACCAGTGACCAGTAAACTGAGCATTTCTGCACCTGGTACCTTTTTTTTTTTTTTTTTTTTTTTTTTTGCCTGATCAATAGGCTGTCAAGCTGCAGTTCATAAGTTTGTTGCAGATAATATCAAGTTTTCAATGGTAAAGATGTCTGCAGATTTTTGAAAACGTAAACATAAAACTCCAAGTAGAAAATGGACTGTGCCTCAGCCATCTGTGTAACTAGCTATAAACCAGTATTTGACTTAATTGGCTTCAATTTCCTCATCAATAAACATGGCTATGAGCATTTGTAATTTGTGTTTACAAGAATGTGCTTACGTCTTCTGTACATTTCATATTGAAAAAAATGTTTTCAAAATGTACTTTAAAAAAATCTTATATTCACGTTTTCATTTTTGATTAATGATTGTCCCTTCCTGGTACTTAGAATTTCGTCCTATATAACAATTTCAACATATTTTCATGATGAACTGATTTCAATAATGTCACATTTTGAACAATTTTTCTATGAGCCAAATACCATCCATGAGTAAACTTTTCTCTTTTTTTTGAGGCAGAGTCTTGCTCTGTCACCCAGGCTGGAGTGCAGTGGTGTGATCTCAGCTCAGTGCAACCTCTGCCTCCCAGGTTCAAGTGATTCTTGTGCCTCAGCCTCCCAAGTAGCTGTGATTACAGCTGCATGCACCATGCTCGGCTAATTTTTGTAATTTTAGTAGACACAGAGTTTCACCATGTTGGCCAGGCTGGTCTCAAACTCCTGACCTCAAGTAATTCTCTTTCCTCAGCCTCCCAAAGTGCTGAGATTACAGATGTGAGTCACCATGCTGGGTCCATGAGTAAACTTCTTTTGAAAGAGATACCAGCATTGCATAAGTTAAAATATCTTCCTGTTGCCTTGACATACATATGACACTCTAGCTGGGTATAGAATTCCTTAGTCATGCACTATTTCTGCTGAGCTCTAGGTAAGAAGCAGAGTTACCTCATGGTAAGAATGCACCCTCCGGCATCAGAACAACCTGTTTCACATGGCATCTCAGGTTTGTCTATTCCAGTAATAGCCTCATAGAGCCAAGTCCCCATTCAGATATTGAGGCCATAAAGTCGATATTTTCTAAAGCATTCTTGCATTTCAGAATGTTGTCATATTTTCTTGGAAGCATGAATCCTGTGTTTAGGAGTTTGCATTTTGTGTTTGTGTTTGTGTTGGCTCATTTTTTCTGTGTATTTGGTTTCACATTGAAAGAACCCTTTCTTGTATGTGGACCTAAGACACATACCTCTGAGAACAGTCATTGATACAGGTTTTGGAACCAGTTGAATAAAACCTTCATGTAATATTGTTCCACTGGACTAAGCAGGGATATCTTTTTCCTCCCTGCCTTATATACAAAGAAGAGAAACAGAAGGCATAGTCTCAGGAAACCTATATCCTATACTCATCTCTTTTTAAAGAAAAGAATATACTCCAACTCTCCTCATAGAAGATTTCATATCCAACCTTCCTTGAGTCTCTACTGAAGTTTATCTCTGTCTGAAGTTTCTTCATATAATGAATGTGGTCTAGGAACTACCATTCCACATGACACCAGGCAGGGTAGTACATTGTGAGCTAAGTTTAAGGAAATAAAAAAAAAAAATCACATTGAACAGGGGGATGCCACCCTCCTTTACTGATGACAGAGCGAAAAACATAGCTATTTGCGTCTTGATTTGTGTTGTTTTCACTTCTCTAGGGAAGGCAAGGCTTTGGGTTTCCCCTAAAACCTTTTCCTGTCTCTCTTGTGATCAGTTTGTGATAACTTATTACAGCAACCCTAGGCAGGAAATACAGATGTCTTTACCCTTTTGCCTTTATTGTTCTCTCTTTCTAGACAATTGACTCAGAAGAATCAGTTCAAACATTACTTCTGCTGCAACCACATTTACCCCATTGCCAAGGCTTCTCCTTCCTGTGCGCTGCTGCAGGTCCTGTCACATAGTCTTATGATTCTTTTTAACATGGTTGTCACTTTTATCAAAGCATGCAGCCTGTATTTTGGCCCCATAGAGCTCTTCCTTCCTCATTAAAAAGTGTTTGCCGTCACACAGAATAGCTGCAATGCTCCTGCACTGCAAAACGGTGCAACCACTTGGGAAGACAGTTTGCCAGTTTCTTATAAAGCGAAATATAGATTTGCCATACAACCTAACAATCTCACTCCTACGGTGTTACCCAAGCAAAATGAAAATCTGCAGTCCTACAAAAACATGTACACAAATATGGATACCAGCATTAATCACAATTGCCAAAAACTTGAAACAAGCCAAACTTCCATCAACTGGTGAGTAGATAAGAAAACCGTGTCATCTCCATACAAAAATAAACCACTCAGCAATAAAAAAGAAACAAAAATATAAACAAACACAAAAATATAAACGGCAAATGCACTAAGCTTAGTGAGAGAAATAAAACACTAAAGAATGTACACTATCTAGATTCCACTTATATAAAATTCTGGTAATGAAGAAATCAAACAGGCAAAAATCACAGAGGTAAGAAATGATGAGAGTCAATATTCTCTTTTTGTTTGTTTTTTGTTTTGGTTTTGAGACAGAGTCTCACTCTGTTGCCCAGGCTGGAGTACAGTGGCACGATGTTGGCTCACTGCAGCCTCCACCTCCCAGGTTCAAGCTATTCTCGTGGCTCAGTCTCCTGAGTAGCTGCAATTACAGGTGCCTGCCATCACGCCAGGCTAATTTTTTTTGTATTTTTAGTAAGGACGGGGTTTCACCATGTTGGTCAGGTTGGTCTCGAACTCCTGACCTCAGGTGATCCACCCGCCTCGGCCTCCCAAAGTGCTGGGATTACATGTATGAGCCACCGCACCCGGCTGAGAGTCAATATTCTTCACACCAAAGTGAAGATATGAGATCCAAGTCTGAGTTCACTCTGTTGCCAAATGGATAGTGCCAGCACACTCATGTTGAAGGTATTACCAGAGCAAGGATGTAGTTCTGATTTAAAAAAAAAAAAAAAAAAAAAGGAAAAAAGAAATCACAGATGTAGTTTCCTGGGACTGGTGATTAGGGGTGGGGATTGGCTGCAAAGAGGATTTGAGTAAAAAAATATTTTAGAGAATAAAGACCACTTAGCATCTTAACTGTGGTGGTCTTGAAATGATTATAGGCAATTACCAAAATCACTGCACAACACACTTAAAATGGGTGAATCTTATTGCAAATGAATTTGACTTCAACATAGCTGGAAGAGAAAAACCAAAAGAAAAAGTATCCAGGAAGCATTTTCTTCCCTTCAAAATCATCTTCTTCTGTACTGGTTTAAAGTTACCGTGATAAGCCTATTTTCTGCCTGATAAGCATCAGATTTTTTTATCTTTTCAAACTTTTATTTTAGGTTCAGGAGTACATGTGAAGGTTTGTTACATAGCTGAACTCATGTCATGGTTGTTTAATGTACAGATTATTATTATATCACCCAGGTATACCCAATAGTTATCTTTTCTGGTCCTCTCCGTCCTCCCACCCTCCACCTTCAAGTAGATACCAGTAGATACCACTGTCTGTTGTTGTCTTCTTTTTGTTCATGAGTTCTCATCACTTAGCTCCCACTTGTAAGTGAGAACATGAGGTATTTGGTTTTCTGTTCCTGTATTAGTTTGCTAAAGATAATGGCCTCCATCTCCATCCATGTTTCCGCAAAAAAAACATAATCTTGTTCTTTTTTATGGCTGCATAGTATTCCATCTTGTAGCCTATTTTTTTAATAAGTTGTATGCCAGCTGATAGATAATTTTAAAAGAGGCTTCTTGTATTAGTCTGTTCTCACACTGCTATGAAGAAATACCCGAGACTGGGTAATTTATAAAGGAAAGAGGTTTAATTGGTTCACAGTTCTGCATAGCTGGGAAGGCCTCAGGAAGCTTACAATCATTGCCGAAGATGAACAGGCATGTCTTACATGGCAGCAGATGAGACAGAGAATGCATGCATAGGAGGAACTGTCAAACACTTATAAAACCATCAGACCATATGAGAACTTACTCACTATCATGAGAACAACATGGGGAAAACCACTCCCATGATTCAATTACCTCCTACCAGGTCCCACCCTTGACACGTGGGGATTATGGGGATGACAATTCAGGATGAGATTTGGGTGGAGACACAGACCATAGCCATATCACTTCTGGAAGTGCTTTTCTTTCATTTATATAAGGTTTCCTAATAGTGTACACCCCAACAACCTGGAGAGTCCACTTAGGATAATTTTAGAAGCACACGAGTGTCTTAGGCATGCTTTGAGCTATGCCATAAGAAAGCAGAATATTCCTGTGAACCTAGGAGGAGTTTTGGATTCCTGAGAGGAACTTATAGTATAAGACTTGATTATGCAACTGGAATTACAAAGAGAGGGATCAATTAAGGAGATAAATTCCAAAGCAAAGAATAAACCCAAGTGGGAAAGCTATAAAGTCCTCAAGATTAATGCTAAATTGACCATCACTGGGGCTCACAACCTGTTTCAGCTTAGACTCAAGAAAGAAGTTAGTAGGGTGTGGAGATAAACCAATGCATCCACACTTCCAAGGAAAGGTATCACTTCCAGTATTGATTGTCCCGACCTGCAGGACAGTCGAACGGGCCCTGGAAGGGGGAGTGGGAATGGAGGAGACAAGAAAACACGAGAAATGGAGACAAGACAAATAGCCTGATCAAGTCTCGTTTAATGGCGGCGGTGCGATGCCTTATATAGGCTGGCAAGGAAGAGGAAGGGCCAGGGCGGTGACAGGAGGCTGGGCTTACTCAAATTACAATCGCGCATGCGCTGTGGGTTTGTACTTTTCCCGGGCGCGGGAGGTTATCTACGCGCGGGCGGGAAAAGTTTGCGCGCGCGGGTAAAGTTGATGATGAAGAACCAGGAAGTGCGCCATCTTGTCTCCACAATGCGGAGCTTAAGCAACAGAGGCCGCGGCAATTTCCGGGCCTCACAGCTCCGGACAGGTCCTCCTTTTTTATATTATTAGTGACTAGAAGATAGTCCCTCGGGAACTGCGCCTGTCTTAGGTTGGAGTGACACATCTCTTCACTGGTACCCGTCATGGGATTAGGCAGTAGCTATGACGGCCCTCCTGTCTTAGGTTAGTGAGAGATGACACTCTCTTACCCGTCATTGGCTGTCCAGTTCAGCGCACAGGGAAGGTGGTTTACGGCAAGCGTAAGTATGGACCACCATGATCTTCCTGTTCAAGGCGATGATAATGGACCTGTATGGGTTTGGCTTGGATGGCCTCGATTTGTTGCTTAATGAATGTCATGAGCTTATTGAATATTATAGGTCCCAAAGAGAGTAAGAGCAATAGGCAAAGCAGCGGGCCCAATAACGGTATAATATAGGGGAGGAGTCCATGGAACCCAGTCCAAAACGGGTTATCAGTCATTTCTTTTCATCGTTTTTCTAGGTCTTCTTGTAGACGCTTGATTTTATCTCTGACGATCCCGGACTTGTTGGCGTAGAAACAGCACTTTTCCTGTAGAGCTAAGCAGATACCTCCCTGTTCGGCAGTTAATAAATCTAGGCCTCTCCTATTTTGGAGCACTACTTCTGCCAGGGAATCTACTTGATCTTGTAGATCCTGTATAGTACTTGAGATGGCCTGCATATCTGAGATCAATTGGCGAGACAATTTGGTGTATTGAGTAACAGAGACCCCTAGGCTTGTAGCCCCAGTTGTTACGGCAGTAGTGATGCCTAGTCCTACAAGTAAGGGGATAAATTGTATTGCCCTTATGGCTCTTCCCAAAAAGTGATCTATAGCTGGAATAGGTACAGGTTCATCTCCAGGGATAATGTCTATATCTGGCAGAAGAGTGGCTAAGACACAACGTCCTGTCCAGTTTACAGGCAAATAGGTATACGCTCTATTATTGCCACATATAAAAACTGAACTGTTTGGGGCACACAGCGAATGAGAAACATTAGTGATAATAGAGCAATTGGTAAACTCAGCTATGCCTACGTCAATGTCGTAGGAATTGTTGAGAAGCGGAGAGTAGATGCAAGAGGAGTTAGAGAATTCGAGGGGCTGTACTCGAAGGGGAGGAATGATGGCGCAGGAAGTATTGGGTGTATAACTTGAGTCATTACTGGGTATGGCAAGAGGAACAGGATCTCCCAATGGTAAGCACAGCCAGCAATCATTGGCTAGACCAGAGTTGGAATTATTGAGCAGACTATGTGTAACAGTGAGGAGGTCAAAAGTCTGGGCATCAATTTTTTCTCTCCCTCGAGTTTTGGGCAAGGCCAAGGGGTGGTAGTAAATTTCCGGGTACAAGGACCTTTGCAACTCCTCAAGTTTTTTGTGTACCACAATTTCTCGGGCCTTGTCTTGTGGTCCTCCTCCATCAGAGATATGAAGAGGGGGGCGAATATTCCAGCAGACAGGCTGTCCTACCGTTCCAGTACAGCCAGCTGATATAAGGTTGTTGGTATTTCCTAATACTGTAGGGGCATTGCTGGCCCCTATAGTAGGGGTTCTAGATCTTGTTAAGATAGCAGTATAGTATGTTTTACCACCAGAGGCACATTTTTGATAAGCGGTGAAACAGGAGCTGTGTATAGAGTCCCAAAATGTGGTACAAGGGCAGGTTATGTTATCCCCTCCACTAGATATTCTTGGGGTTAATACACACCTCCACTTAAGGGAATTAGATGTCAGGTATGCTGTGTGAGAGGAGCAAGATACAGTTGTGATATAAGGATTAGGTGGGCTGGCGAAATATCCCCCAGCGCAATCACAAGGCTTACCATGCCGTTGTTGTAATATCGTAAGAGCTTCACGTGGATCACCGAAACCGGCATGAGCCTGGAATGCCTTGTAAGTCAGCACGAGGGTCCAGAGGAATCTGTAATTGGAGTTCATCTCTGCAATAGAGGAGAAGAGTATTCTCAGGGAGAAAATTACTCCCTGGATTGACTATTGTTAGGTACCTGTCTTACCAGTCGTTCTGGTAGCCATCTGGCTGCGTCATGAATTTGGGAAAAAACACAAACTGAGCCTCTTCCCCAGATTAACACTGGGTCAGGACCATGCCACGTGTTGTCTAATGGGTCTCTCCACTTGACCATGGCAAATTGTTTTTTGGAGTCAGAATGCCAAAATCGATCAGCTGCTGATTTGTTTAGATCGTCTAGATTTAAAAAATTCAAAATAAAGAGTGTGTGATTAAGAATATTTCTAGGGGTGCCCTTAGTAGGGTACCATTCCCCCTTTTTTATCTTTTCAATGGTAGTTTTTAAGGATAGGTGAGCTCTTTCAACTATTCCTTGTCCTTGAGGATTATATGGAATACCGGTAGTATGTTTTATTTGTAATTTAAGACAAAAGTCTTGGAAAGCTTTAGATGTATAGCCAGGACCATTATCTGTCTTTAGTTGTTTAGGCTTCCCAATTACAGAAAAACAGTGTAATAAATGAGCTATTACATGTTTGGTAGCTTCACCTGTTTGTAGGGTGGCTAGTATAAATCCACTAAATGTATCTATGCATACGTGAATATATTTTAAATTACTAAATTCTGAATAATGGGTGACATCCATTTGCCAGATCATATTGGGAACTAGCCCTCTTGGGTTCACTCCTAAGTGAGGGACTGGTAGGTAGGTTATACATGTCTGGCATTGTTTAACTATTTGTCTAGCTTGTTCCCTAGTTATTTTAAACATTAATCTTAGAGTTCGAGCATTAAGGTGGTGTAAGGCGTGAGCAGTCTGTGCTTGATTTAGGTTTGTATTCGTAGTTATAGCTACAGTCTTGGTTGCCAAGTCAGCCATTTGGTTGCCTTGGGATAGAGGTCCTGGTAATCCTGAATGAGCTCTAATATGTCTAAGGAAAAAAGGTGTTGATCTGTTATGTATTAATTGTTGGCATTGTAAAAATAACTTGGCTGTGTCCGACACATGTTTGATTTGTGCTACGGTCTCAAGTAAAGGTATTGAGTGAGCTAAATATGCACTGTCAGTATAAATATTAAGGGCCTGATTAGGGAAGGCTGACAGCACTGCGATTAGGGCCTGCAATTCTACTAGCTGAGCTGAAGTATGGCTGGTTTTGAATTTAACAGTGGTGTCTGCAAAGGTATATGCAGCAGTTCCTGTGGATGACCCATCAGTGAATACTAATAAGGCATTGTCTAAAGGTGTTTTACTGATGACATGAGGAAAGACAAAAGCATGTAGTTTACAAAATTGGATAAGCTTATTTGGCGGGTAATGGTTATCTAAGTTACCAGCATAAGAGGCGCAAGCAATCGGCCACGTTTCAGTGTTTTGCATTAGCCAATGGATTTGTGGCTTAGAATAAGGTTGTATGATCATAGAGGGTTCAATTCCAAAATATTTTTTGCTATTGTCTCTCCCTAGAATAATTAAATCTGCTATGGCATCATAATAGGGGAGTAATACCTTTTTGGGTGATGAAGGCAAGTGGACCCACATAATAGGGTTTTTTTGCCAGAATAAACCAGTGGGTGTTAGTGTTGTGTCAAATATTAAAAGGGTTAATGGCTGTGAATAGTCTATGTTAGTAACAAATTGCTCAGCAATGGCCGCCTCTACTTTATTAAGTGATAAAAGAGCTTCTTTTGATAACGACCTAAGGGACTTAGGGTTGGGGTCACCTCTCAGGGTGTTGAATAAAGGTTTTAAGTCTCCCATGGTGAGTTTTAAGTATGGCCGGAGCCAATTTATGTCTCCAAGGAGCTTTTGGAAATCATTGAGGGTTTGTAACTTATCTTTACGGATAACTGCCTTTTGATTAGTAATTTTAGGTCCATTTATTTGAAAACCTAAATATGTATAAGGGTCTTGTAGTTGTATTTTTTCTGGAGCTATTTGTAACCCTGCTGTGGTTAGTTCTTGTCTGAGTTGCGCAAAACACTGTAAAACTTGTTCTCCCATTTTTCCTGCTATGAGGATATCATCCATGTAATGTATAATGTATATTTGTTTCCATGTCTCTCTAACTGAGTGTATGGCTGTAGCCACATATTTTTGACACAAGGTGGGACTGTTGGCCATACCTTGAGGTAACACTTTCCATTGGTATCGCTTCATTGGTTCTTTAAAATTTATAGATGGTAAGCTAAAGGCGAATCGTTTTTGGTCAGTAGGATGAAGGGGAATTGTAAAAAAGCAATCTTTAAGGTCTATGATAATTTTAAAATATCCTTGAGGGATTGCTACCGGAGAGGGTAGTCCGGGCTGCAAGGCACCCATGAGGATCATAGTAGCGTTTACTGCCCTTAAATCTTGTAAGAGTCTCCACTTACCGGACCTTTTTCTGATAACAAATATGGGTGTATTCCAGGGAGAGTTACTCTCCGCAATATGCCCTGCCATTAGCTGTTCCTGCACTAACTGTTGGGCCGCAATTAGCTTTTCATTAACTAAAGGCCATTGATCAACCCAAACAGGCTCATCCGACTTCCATGTTATTGGGTCAGCGCACTTTTGGGGTGCAGGCATGTCAATGGCCGAAGCTAAAAATTTCCAAACCCCTTTGTGTTAGATTGTCCTAAGGCTGGAATAGGCCGTTGAATACCATTTTCCCTTTTTCCCAGTCCTTTTCTGGGGCTATAACCTTGGGCTAGCATTTGTGCAGTAACTATATCGTTAGGGCTGCACATCATAATTTTCATCTGGGAGAGTAGGTCTCGGCCCCAAAGATTAACAGGCAATTGAGGGATAACAAATGGTTTAATGAGACCTGAGTTATTTTCTTTGTCTTTCCAGGTGAGGTATTTAGAGCTTTGTCTGGGATTACTGCTTTGCCCAATTCCTCTTAAGTTAGTTAAAGTCTCTGTGGTAGGCCAGTGAGAGGGCCAGTCCTCTTGTTTGATGATGGTTACATCAGCCCCCGTATCTATTAATCCTGTAAACAACTTACCATCTAGCCACAAGGTCAGGGAGGGCTTTTGATTAGTGATTGGCTGTACCCAATATATATTTGAGGATCCAAAACTTCCCTTTCCTCTGTTAGAATGCTGGACTTTATTAGTTGTTTTAATTAGAGGCAGTAGGACTAATTGTGCTATTCTATCCCCTTGAGGGACAGTAATAATATTGTCAACAGCCCTGGCCATCATTTTAATTTCGCCAGTATAGTCGTTACCGATTACTCCTGGAAAGACTTGTAGACCCTTCACAGTGACACTACTTCTTCCCAGGATTAATCCAAAGGTATCAGGAGGCAAAGGCCCATATATTCCAGTGCCTAAAGCTTGTGCTCCCATCTCAGGTGTTAATACTGTGTGGGAGGTGGAACAGAGGTCCAGTCCTGCACTTCCTGGGGTTGCTCTACTAAGTCTTGAAATGGATTGTTGCTGCTGGCTGGAACAAAGCTGACCGCCCCATAAGCTTGTTTCGGGGCCTGGGGCTGGCCCCTCATCCCGTTTCCCTGTTGGGATGGTAAAGGATTTCCCTGACTGTCAGTTTTAGATTTACATTCATTAGCCCAATGTTTTCCTCTTTTACACCTTGGGCAAAGGCCTGGAACCTTTGCTTCGGAGTTTTTATTTGAATCCCCGCCGCAGTCTTTTGCAAAATGTCCCCTTTTGCCACATTTAAAACACCCTCCTTTTTCTTTGTTCTTATTATTAAGGAAGTCTTTTACGGTTTGTCCACTGAAAGCTGCGGCCATTGCTAAACCCTGTTGATAGGAGGGCCCTGTGTCTGAACAGAGGCGGATGTAGCCTGTTAAGTCTGTTTTCTTTCTATAAGGTCTGATTTCTGCCTGACAAGCCGGATTAGCGTTTTCGTAAGCTAGCTGCTTTACATAATCCACCCCTGCCTCGGCATTTCCAAATATTCTGCTGGCCGTGGTTAAAAGTCTATGTACAAAGTCTGCAAAAGGCTCATCAGGTCCTTGTTTGACCCCCGTGAGCGAGGCTCCTGGATCCCCCTTAACAGGAAGTTTTCTCCAGGCTTTGGTGGCCGCTGCTTGGATTTGAGAAAACAGTCCAGGATCATACTGAATCTGAGCATCGGTTTCTGTATAGTTACCCGAGCCAGTTAGCATATCAAAATCCCAACCATTTCCGGCTTGTTGGTTTCTCTTGGCCGTATCTCTACAATTTTCATAAAGTTCTGACTTCCAAATCAGATGGTCGCCTCCGGAAAGAACTGCTCTAACTAAGGTATTCCAATCTATGGGAGTGAGCCAATTTTCGGCCACAGATTCGACTATGGCCAGGGTATACGGGCAGTAGCTCCGTATTGCGAGACAGCAGTTTTTAGTTCTTTTATTACAGTAAATTCAAACCCATTGTGGTGTCTCCAGGCTCGGCCCTGCGCATCTGTAGTTTCCGTTACTGGAAAAACGTCTCGAGGAGAGGAATCCTCCCTATCCCTACTACCAAGCGACCTTCCTTTTGGGACATGCTGTCCGGGTCTCTGAGGGTGAGAGGGTTTCTCTATTCCTTTAGGGTATTGAACGCTCTCACTTCCTGTCCTTAATTTCTGCAATCTAGTGATTAAAGACTGATGTAGTTCTTCAAGCTTTATTTGCTCTTCAAGTTGTGCAATCTTTTCTCTAAGCTCCTCTTTTGGATCTATTACTGCCATAACTGCAGGGGCAGAAGCCTTATTATAGGGAGGGGGATAAGTAAGAGTTTGTGGCCAGTCAGAATTATAATATTTTGCTGCCCCTTCCTCTAAATTATCCCAGTTTACTTCTGAACAGTTAAGGTTATTTTTACTTTTGCTTTCATTAGTTGTAGGTAAAACTGGGTATTTTTTGGCCTTTTCCTTATTTGATGTTTCTATATTTGTTATTGAGGGGACCCCAGCCTCTTCCTCGTCAGTTTGTAGCGATATAAGGTCTATTTCTTTGTTAGGTGTGGATTTTTTGAGGTTGGTTTGGGAGCTGCCTCTTAATATTTCCTCAGTCTGAGTAACCACCGCCATTACCTCAGGATCTTTTTCTTTTTCCTTTTAATCTATTATATCTCTGATCAGATTCCAATAAGAAAAAGCTGTCACCGGAACCTTTTCTGGCCCAAAAGTACTATAGTAATCTTGAAAACAGTCTCCCACTCTACGCCACCTCTTTACGTCAATGGTTCCCTCTTGTGGAAACCAAGGGCAGGTTTCTTTTACAAAATCAAAAAACTTAAACAAATCATTACTTTTAACCTTTACTCCTCGTGTTTTTAAAGCCTCTTTTAATTGCCCTACATAAATTTGATGCTGGCTTAATTCTTGTCCCATAATCAGACACTATTACTCACCTCTGGTTCCAACGCAGCAGGCTCCCACGACGTCCGGAGGAATTTCTTTCCACTTTCACTCTCGGCCGACTTTAGTGCCTTCTTCCTCACTTTTTCCCCCGTGTCCAGCTCCCTGTCCGGGCGCCAGGTGTCCCGACCTGCAGGACAGTCGAACGGGCCCTGGAAGGGGGAGTGGGAATGGAGGAGACAAGAAAACACAAGAAATGGAGACAAGGCAAATAGCCTGATCAAGTCTCGTTTAATGGCGGCGGTGCGATGCCTTATATAGGCTGGCAGGGAAGAGGCAGGGCCAGGGCGGTGACAGGAGGCTGGGCTTACTCAAATTACAATCGCGCATGCGCTGTGGGTTTGTACTTTTCCCGGGCGCGGGAGGTTATCTACGCGCGGGCGGGAAAAGTTTGCGCGCGCGGGTAAAGTTGATGATGAAGAACCAGGAAGTGCGCCATCTTGTCTCCACAATGCGGAGCTTAAGCAACAGAGGCCGCGGCAATTTCCGGGCCTCACGGCTCCAGACAACAAGGAAACAGAGACCTCAGTCCAATAGCTTCAAGGGACTGGATTCTATCAGCAACCTGAAGGAGCCCAAAAGCAGATTATACCCGAGAGTCCCCAGATAAGAGCCCAGCCTAGTCAACACCTTTATTTTGGCCGTTAAACACTCAGAATCCAGCTAAGCCTGCCTGGACTTCTTGTCTATAGAACTGTGAGGTAACAAGTAGATATTGTTTTAAACTCCTAAATTTGTGGTACCGTTTTATTCAGTAATTAAGGAGACTAACACAGAGACCTATACTTATGTATACTAGATATTCGATATTTGACACAGTTGGCTTTGCAGACCATTAGTGAAAGGACAGGACTATCCAATGAATAATTCTGGGACAAATAGTTATATATATAGAATAAAAAGCTGATTTTGTCTTAGTCTGTTTTCTGTTGCTTATAACAGAATGCCTGAAAGTGGGTAATTCCCAAAGAAAAGGAATTTGTTTCTTCCAGTTATGGAGTCTGAAATTCCAATGAACAAGGACCTGATCTGTGAGGGTTTTTTTGCTGGTGGGAATTCTCTGCAGAGTCCAGAGGTGGTACAGGACATCCACATGGCAAGAGGGTCTAAGCGTGTTAGATCAGGTCTCTCCTCTTCTTTTAAAGCCACCAGTTCCACCTCATGATAACTTATTAATCCATTAACCCATTAATCCATTAATTAGTCCATGAATAGATTAAACCAGAACTCACTTGACCCACTCACTTCTTTTTTAGTATTTTTTGTTTGTTTGTTTTGTGCTGTTTTATTTATTTTGTTTTTTGAGACAGGGTCTCTCTTTCATCACAGCACTCAGGCTGGAGTGCTGTGGCACGATCACTGCAACTTCAACCTCCCAAGCTCAAGTGATCCTCCCACCTCAGTCTCCAAGTTGCTGGGACTACGAGGGGGTGTGACCACCATGCCTGGCTAGTTTTTTATTTTTTGTAGAGATGGAGTTTCACTATGTTGCAAGGCTGATCTCAAACTCCTAGGCTAAAGCATCTGCCTGGTTCCTCTGGCTAAAGTGCTGGGATTACATGTATAAGCCACCACACTGGTCTCAATCACCCTCTAAAGGCACCATCTCTTAATACTGCCATGCTGGGGATTGAGTTTCAACATGACTTTCAGATCTGTACCTCAAAACATGACAAGAAACTAGAAACTTTAATGCTTACAAGAAATTGTAGAAGAACTTCATACGCTTGAAGTAAGGAAGAATCTTTCTTTATTTCTTTCTTTCTTTCTTTCTTTCTTCTTTCTTTCTTTCTTTCTTTCTGTCTTCTTTCTTTCTTCTTTCTTTTTTTCTTTCTTCTTCTCTTTTTCTTTTTTTTTTTTTTTTTTCAGAGTCTCATTCTTTGTCGCTGGCTGGAGTACAGTGGCAAAATCGCGGGTCACTTCAACCCTCCGCCTCCTGGGTTCAAGCAATTCTCCTGCCTCAGCCCTCCTGAAGTAGCTGGGACTACAGGGTGAACCACCACACCCGGCTAATTTTTGTATTTTTAGTAGAGATGGGGTTTCTCCATGTTGGGCAGGCTGGTCTTGAACTCCTGACCTCAAGTGATCTACTGTCCTCAGACTCCTAAAGTGCTGGGATTACAGGTGTAAGCCACCATGCCCGGCCTACAGAAGAATTTCTTAATTAAAGATGTATACAATACACTAAAAGATTAAAAATTTACACACACACACACACAAATTAAATTCTACTTATCAATGGTCAGCATTTTAAAAAGAAATAGGGAGGAAAATGCAAGAATGCTGAGAAGCAGGAGTGTATAGCGTCACAAGTGTCACAAGAGCAGTATGCTTGAAGAAAGAGGAGGTGGCCATCTGTGTTGAACATGGCTGAGAGATGGGGTAAGAAGACAGCAAAGTGTGCAGTGTATGTTGAGACGCAAGACACACAGGCAAGCTTAACAAGAGCAACTTCAACAGAGCAGGAGGAAACCCAGGGCAGTGCCTAGACAGCTGCTCCTCTTGCTCCTCACCCTTCCAGAAAATGCCACGCCTCCCACAGTGCCCTGGATGCCCCATCACTTGCGTATTCATAGCTACCCTAAAATACTTCAATATAGCATAGGTTTCTTTTTGCTTGTATTCTATAGCGGAAAAAGTGGAATTATTACCTGTTTATTTACTTGGCTGATGGCACATGCTTTGACAATTCTATCATTTTTCTGACATTCCTCCCTCTCTGAGAAGATGAGAAAAAAAATCATAACAAAATTGTGGCAGTCCCTATTGTTGAGACAGGTCTTTATTGTTTCTCTTTAACCTGAGCTTTCCGGAGGGTCCAAGGATGAAAGCTTGAGGTGCAGCCAACCAGTGCTAAAATCCTAAACCTCACTCTCTGCGTGTATGTGGCACACTCATGCGCGCACACACACACACACACAAATGTGAAAGGCTCTCTTTCCGTTCATCCTTTCCTTGTCTCTTGCAAGGTTGAACAGATTGGTCATTTTAATCCCATTACAACTTCAATAAAGAGAAGTCAGCCTGAAGAGTGGCAGGGAATGGGCACAGAAACCAGGTACTGTGCTCCCCTAGGGAGTGGCTGTGTCTCAACTCGTGAGATCTTGAAAATATTTCCCCCTTCCTAAAAATTATTCTCTTCCAGCAAAAATAGCTTCTAAATTACAGAAGCTCTGATGTGCACAAGGATTTCAAAATGTCCCTAATGAAGATCATAATTAAAATATTTAAATAGGTTTTTAATTTTCTTTGGGCTGTGTTATTTCCTAGTCCTCTTCAGGAGCTCCTATTGTTCAGTCCTGACAGAATCCTCTGTCAGAAATTATAGCCTGCTGCCTTTCAGCATCTTCATTAAAATGCAGTGCTGCCAGATATATCTGCATGCATATGAATGAAGCATCTATAGAATAATTAAGTCATGAATAACACATTGCTGAGCATGGCTTTTCCTGAATAAGAAAGAATGCTATTTATGAACCCAGAAATTTTATTATATTAAAAATATTTGGCAATAACAAGTATCATTTGAGGATTCATTAATTTAAATTATGATTTCCCTGCTATAAACTCCATTTTTAATAAATGGCAATTTATATTGGAAAACGAATGTGAACCTATATGCAATTTTTCTACATTTTGCTTAAAAGGCCACCCGAAAGCTTTTGGCAATGGGGGTTGCATAATTTGAAAATCTTTTAGGTCTACCATAAACAAAAGGCCATTAGCATCACAGCAACTGAACAGGCCTGGGTTCAAACAAACAGTGACATATCAATGGAAAAACATAGACAGTATTTGTGATATTATAAAATATTTTTGGCTTTGTCCACGGTTTCTAGCTCACAGCTCCTATAGCTTTTATAATTTCCTAACTAGAATGATAAGGATATTTTTGTTAAACTATTTGGCCTTTTGTCCTCGGTTCCAGAAACAGCTCCAGAATAGCTCCAGAGTGATGAAGGTGAAACCAGGCTTTCTGTTATTTATAACAAGCCCCTTTCAACCACACCTGAGACTACGTTAATGAGATGATTTTTGGAAAAACCCTAGATAACTACAGGATGAAGGGCTGGTTGCCAGGGGGACTTACCGTGTGCTTAGAGGGTTGAGACTCACAACCCCATACCCCACCTCACATCCAGAGAAGGAGAGGGGCTGAAGGTTAAGTTGCACACCAAGTAGCCACCGACTTTAATCAATCATGCCTACAACCATGCAGCCTCCAGAAGTACCAGAGAATGAGTTCAGGGGAGCTTCCAAATTGATGAACAAGATTACATTAAATGCTGTGAAGGGGATGGCACACTCCACCTCCACAGGGAAAGAGGCCTCCTCGGGCTTGGGACCCTTCCAGACCTCTTTCTTGGCTGTTCATTTGTATCCTTTCATGTATCCCTTTATAATAAATGGGTAACAACAAGTGAAGGGGTTTCCCTGAATTCTGTGAGCAGCTTTAGCCAAATTAATCAAAACTCAAAGATAGAGGGGTTGTAGAAATTCCAATTTATAGCTAGCCAGTCAGAAATTCCAAAGGCTTGAATGGGCCACTCACATCTGAAGTAGGGGGCAGTCATGGGACCGACTACTCAAAGTGTGGGATCTGATTTTACCTTCAGGTAAGTCGTTTCCAAATTGAATTGAGAGGACACCCCACTGGTGTCCACTGCAGAACTGATTTCTTAGATTAGTGTGTGGATCAAAACTCCTACACATTGGTCACTGAAGTGTTTTGTGTTGTAAGAAAATAATAGGAGGAAAAGAGTGGTGGGTTTTTTCCTTCTTAATATTCTAAAGCAGTTTTTTAGACTTTGTCGAGGAATATTGTGGAAGCAAACGCTTGAGCTTCTCTAAGCCCACCCTTTCCCCTGCATGCAGTGTGTCAAGAAGCCATTCTCTTGCTAAAGGCCCAGCCTTAGCAATGATCACATCCTAAAGTTGAGCAGCAGTTGAATGTAATTTCAACATGGTTTCAGGTTTAGCTCCCTACCCTGTCTTCCTGAGACCGTTAGACATGGTGAACTGTTAAAGTCACAGAGGCAGAGAAAGGAGTAGGTGAGAAGGAAGAGTGAGAGATTAGAGAAGAAAGGGAAACAAGGCTTAAGGTATAAAGAAAAAGATAAGACTGCCTCTTCCTTCTTGGCCTTACTCAGATCCCTTGGTGTGATTTTTTCTTGCTCATAATTGTAGGTTCATTTCATGTTTGGGCTTTTCTTCTTTTTCTTTTTCAATAGACTGAACCTGCTATAACATCTCCCTGAGCAAAGGGCTGAGCCAAATGTCAATGGAGCAAACAATATGGCAGGCAAGGGAATCTGCTTCAAATCTTATAAACCCATTTCTCTCCTCCTATTTTCTCTTTTCCCTCTCAGGGGCCTCAGTTTCAGCTCTCTTCTCTCTTTACCTGGATTACAGCAGCATGCCCCCGGGGGTCCCTGCCTGTAGTCTCCCATGTCCCTTCCCAATGCCCCATCCTGCCTTCTATCTTCTACCACCCCCACCCATAAGCACACTCCCTAAACCGTATCTGACTGTGTCATTTCTCTAGTAAAAATCCATGCTGGCTTCTCATTCCACTTAGGATAAATTCTAAGCCACTCAACATGGTTCAAACAGCCATGCAGGATCTGAGAGGAGACTGAATCTCCAGCTTCCTCTGACATGTCCCACATGGCCTCCTTTTCCAGTCCATTACTCATTCCAAACCATATTCTTGGTTTCTTGAGTTCATTGTGTTCCATGTTCGCACATGCTATTTCCCCAATGGACATCTACTCCTCCTTAAACAAGCAACGCAAAGGCCTGCATGTCCTGCCAGCATTCCCTGACTATCCCCACCCAGGCTGGTTTGGTGTCCCCCTCTATGAAAACACTTTCTTACCACTAAACTACAATTATGCATTTGCTTATCTGTTTTTACCGTTACTTTGTGTTCCTATCACCGGTCCCAGTGCATAGCAATAAAACCTCCTTGCATGGAAGGGTAAACGATACAGATACCCTGTATAGTTTTATTGTGCTTCCCTTTATTGTCCTTTGCAGCAATTGCACTTTTTACAAATTGAAGGTTTGTGGCAACCCTGCACCAAGCAAGTTTATTGGTGCCATTTTTTCCAATAGCATGTGCTTACTTTGCATCTCTGGTCACATTTTGGTAATTTTCACAATCTTTCAAACTTTCTTATTATTGTATCCATTATGGTGACCTGAGATCAGTAATCTTTGATGTCACTATTGTAATTGCTTTGGGGCACCACAAATCACACCCATTTAAGACAGCAAACTTAATCAACACTGTGTGTATTCTGCCTACCCCACTAACTGGTGGTTCTCTGTCTCTCTTCTTTTCCTTAGGCCTCCCTGTTTCCTGAAACACAACAATATTAAAGTTAGGCCAATTAATAACCCTCCAGTGGTCTTGAAGTGTCAAGTGAAAGGAAAAGTCATACATCTCTTAGTTTAACTCAAAAGTTAAAAATTATTAAACTTAGCAAGGGAGGCATGTAAAAAGATGACACAGGCCAAAAGCTAGACCTCTCTGACAAACAGCCAATTGTGAGGCAAAGGAAAAGCTTTTGAAGACAAATTAAAAATGCTACTCAGTGAAATCACAAGTGATAAGAAAGCAAAGTAGTCTTATTGCCTGATATGAAGAAAGTTTGAACGATCTGGATAGAAGACCAAACCAGACACAAATTCCTTTAAGCCAAGCCTAATCCAGAGCAAGACCCTAGCTCTCTTCAATTTTATGAAGGCTGAGAGAGGTTAGGAGGCTGCACAAGATGCACAACTAGCAGAGGTTGCTTCATGACGTTTAAGAAAAGAAGCCATCTCTCTAACATAAAAGTGCAAGACGAAGCAGAAAGTGCTGATGTAGAAGCTGTAGCAAGTTATCCAGAAGATCCAGCTAAGATCATGATGAAGGTAGCTACACTCAACAACAGATTTTCAATATAGACAAAACAGCCTCCTATTGGAAGAAGATGCCACTTAGGACTTCCTTTCATAGCTAGAAAGAAGTCAATGCCTATCTTCAGAGCTTTGAAGGACAGGCTGCCTGACTCTCTTGTTAGGGACTAATGCAGCTGGGGATGTTAAGTTGAAGCCAATGGTCATTTACCATTCAAAAAATTCTAAGGCCCTTAAGAATTATGCTCAGTCTATTCTGCCTGTGCTCTATAAATGGAACAACCAAGCCAGGAAGATTGCATATCTGTTTACAGCATGGTTTACTGAATATTTTAAGTCTACGGTTGAAACCTATTGCCTCCTGAGAAAAAGATTCCTTTCAAAATATTAGTGCTCATTGGCAATGTATTTAATTACCTAAGAGCTCTAAGGCAGATATAGAAGTAGATGAATGTTGTTTTAATGCCTGCTAACACAGCATCTATTCTCCAACTAGGAGATCAAGGAGTAATTTTGAGTTTCAAGTCTTACTATTTCAGAAACACATTTCTTAAGGCTATAGCCGTTATTGACAGTGATTCATTTGATGGGTCTAGGCAAAGTAAATCAACAGCCTCTGGAAAAGAGTTCGGTATTCTAGATGTCACTAAGAACACTCGTGATTCATAGGAGGTTAAAATAACAACATTAACCGGAGTTTGGAAGAAGTTGATTCCAACCCTCTCTGATGACTTTGAGGGTTTAAGACTTCAGTGGAAGAGAGTCACTGAAAATATGGCAGAAGTAGCAAGAGAACTAGAATTAGAAGTGGAACTTGATGATGTGACTGAATTGCAGCAATCTTTGTGATAAAACTTGAATGGATGAGGAGTAGCTTCTTAACAGATGAGTTTATTGTGATATTTACTTTTATTGCAGTGGTCTGAAATAACTCAAACTCCCACTATCTTTGAGGTGTACCTATATGTATATGACAAGGCAGAATGAAGTAGGCACTGTTACCTTCTGCTGTGTATGAGAGTGAAAGCATAGCCTCTTGAAGACAGGCAACTTGGGTTTAGATTTTGACTGCTACTTACTGAGTAACAATATATTATCTCATTGCTCTGAACCTCAGTTCCCTAGTCTGTGAAGTAGTTACATAAACTCATATTTCATAGTTCTTTTGAAAATTAGATTGAATGAGAGAATAAAGTGTTTAGTGGGAGGCCTGGCAAACAGAGTGCAATCAGTAATGGTAGCTATCAGCATTATTGTTACTACTTTTACTATTAAAACACAATCAGTAAAAACTAAAAAGACACATCTTCATTTTAAAGACTTATTATATCTTTAAAATAGAATACTATTTTAGACTCCCAGGTAATTCATGACCAAACATTATAACTATATAGCATAAGCAGACCTGTAGACCAATCTTATTTACTACTCCATCTGGTTCTTTTGTTATAATGTGGTGGGGAGAAGGTTTAAATCATTTAACCATATCTTTGTTTTTTAGCTCCACATTTACCTCATATATATGTTGCAGGAGGCACTACACTGATGCATTTAAACAGTGTGGAGTACTAGAAGATATCCTGACTTCTGGATAGGGTCCAGCTTAACTGTGGCATTGACCCATGGTGTGACCATGGGCAAGTCACACCTATTTGGACATCTGTTTAATTAGAGAGGTGACCTACCTGATCTCTAAGCATCCTCATAATTTTTCTTATAATGACCAAAATCACAATTACAAAGAGAAGCCTGATCCCTACCCTACAAGAAGTATAATTGTGATGGGACTAAACTATTAAAATATAATCCCTTTGCTTTGCCTGCTTTGTCTGCTTTGACCCTTTTCTTTCCTGGTCCTTGCAACATGGCCTGAGTAATACTTCGATTTCATGTAATGGAGTCCCTAGAATGTAGGAGGGTGTAGAAAGAACAAAAGCTGACTGGGTGATTATCTAAAGGAGAGCAAGAGAGCCACCAGCTGACAGGGCACGGGGGTGGACAAGAAGAGAAGGAGCAAGAAGCAGAGTTGAGGAGAAAGAGAGTGTGTGAGAGAGAAGATAGAGACTAAATGACATAAATTAAGGAAAAAAGTATTGGACACTAGGGTGATAGACAGGGATTTTAATGAGTTGCCACGGTGTTGTAACCTCTAGTTTCATCTATATCCTTCAAGATGGGCAAATAAAACAGAGATATTCAGAAGGGACTAAACTCCTCTGAATGTAGAACCTCCTGAAGGATTGAACCAAATAGGTCAAATTGTCAGTGGACTTAGAACAACAAATGGGAAAACAGAAAGAGAGAGTCTTTGGTACACTCACAAATATATCCACACTGAACATGTGTTAGAATCTTCAGGGAAAAGCAGATGAATGAAATATGATTTGAGATGCCTTCAAAACACTAAAAATGAAAATGTTGATGTTTTGGAGACTAGGGAAAGGAAAATGGAGAGCTTCATCATAGTTCCATGGTAAGATGGTCATGGTAACATGGTCAAGCCTAATAAATCCATTTAAATACATAATTGAAAAAGTAGAGAGTATTCCGGTATTACGATATGAAATCATTCCCAACATGTTAAAATTACTCAAAAATTTACTTTCTCTTTAGCAGATGTGAACGCAAGTAATGCAGAGTGTATATTTTAAGCAAACTATGGCCACATTTCTACTCAATATTTGCTAACCTTTCAACTGAATTTTTTTTTTTTTTTTTTTTTTTTTGAGACGGAGTCTCGCTCTGTCGCCCAGGCTGGAGTGCAGTGGCGCGATCTCGGCTCACTGCAAGCTCCGCCTCCCGGGTTTACGCCATTCTCCTGCCTCAGCCTCCCGAGTAGCTGGGACTACAGGCGCCCGCCATCACGCCCGGCTAATTTTTGTATTTTTTCGTAGAGACGGGGTTTCACCGTGTTAGCCAGGATGGTCTGGATCTCCTGACCTCGTGATCCACCCGTCTCGGCCTCCCAAAGTGCTGGGATTACAGGCTTGAGCCACCGCGCCCGGCCGGGTCAACTGAATTTTTAAGGATAAACAAATGTCAATTAAGAAAACAACATGTGTGAGGATGTGGACTCTGATGAATTCAAGGAACCATAAGCCATTTAGTTATGCTAAGTAGGATTTAGGTTTGCATTTCAGAAAGGTTATGCTAGTTGCCGAGTGGAAGATGGAGTTGTGGGAGGGCTGTTCTGTGCATTGTAGGATGTTTAGCAGTATCCCTGGCTTCTACTCACTAGATGCCAGCAGCACTTCCCAATGCTGACCATCAAAAATATTTCCAAACATTTGAAAATCTTCCCTGGAGGCAAAGTCACCCCCAGTTGAGAGCCACAAATCTAAATAAAAGCCTTACTTTGCAGGAAGGTCAGGGCAAGACACATTAATCAACATTAAACATATGTTTATTGAAGACTTGCAAAACAGTGTGCTTGATGTTAGAGGAAACAAAAATGCTAAAAGTATTATGCAATAGTAGGAAAGACCTGGGACAAGTTCTCTAGAAGCACAGTTTAGGAGTCTAGTTAGAAAGCTGGACAATAATCCAGATAAGAAGTGATGGGAACCTGAACCAAACAATAGAATCAAGAATGAAAGGGGGATAAAAGACTTGGGTTTGAGTCTTAGCTTTTGTATTTATTACACATGTGATCTTGGACAAATTACTTCTCTAAACCTTAATTTTATAATCTAGGAAATGTGAGTAATAGTGCACAGGGTTGTTGAAGGATTTTTTTAAAAGATCAGGCATGCAAAGCATTTAGCATAGTTCTTGGAATGAAAAATAGAGACATGGAAGTAATCAGTAAATATAAGGAAGTTAAGTTATGAGGTTGCCCAGGCATCAAATACGGAGTAAAACCGCAGGCCACGGTTGTCTAGCTTAACAGAGTGGATCTCTGATCCCTTAAGCTCGAATCTTCCTGATGTTCCAGAATTTAGTTCCTCGTTTATGAAAGATAAAGCACATACCATGCAAATGAGGGCATTGCCACTACCAACCAGCAATTTGCTTTTTGGCAGCCCTGCTGTGGCTCATTTTTAGAACCAGCAGCAAGAGCCGGGCGCGGTGGCTCAAGCCTGTAATCCCAGCAATTTGGGAGGCCGAGACGGGCGAATCACAAGGTCAGGAGATCGAGACCATCCTGGCTAACACGGTGAAACCCTGTCTCTACTAAAAAATTACAAAAAAAACTAGCCGGGCGAGGTGGCGGGCGCCTGTAGTCCCAGCTACTCGGGGAGGCTGAGGCAGGAGAATGGCGTAAACCCAGGAGGCAGAGCTTGCAGTGAGCTGAGACTCGGCCATTACACTCCAACCCGGGCGACAGAGCGAGACTCCGTCTCAAAAAAAAAAAAAAAAAAAAAAAAAAAAGAGGAAGAAAGCCTAAGTGAAGGTGGCTGGTCTGCCTTCTTGATAAATTCTACCTTTCCCCACTTGGCCTGATAGAGCTGTATGATTTTTCCCAGCTGCTCAGAAGGAATAGAAAACTGAGGTCTGCCTTTTTATGCTGTTTTGATTTTGAGGTTTAATTAGTGTTGTTTCTCAGGAATTCATTGCTTTAATTAATGATGTGCCCTGAATCTTTTAAGTGAAGAATGCCATTGCAAACATGAATGTGTAATGAGTACAACTTTCTTTATCCTGGCTGAGGAGTGTGGCTTTTACTTGGCTCTCACCTCTCAGTACAAGCAAGGACTTCAGGTACCAAAAGGAGCCAAGCTGACAGGGTTTTATTTGTGTCTGTTTTTATAGCTCAAGTGCTCTTTTATTTTACTTAAAAGCTGGGTCCGTTAACAGGAAAACCAGACAGAAAAGATAATCAGCTTGCTTTGGTTCACTTTTAGACTTTCTCTATACTGCTTGTAAATCAATAAGCTAAGATCTAAATCAGGGTTTCTCAGTCTCAGCACATTTGGGCCAGATAATTCTTTGTTGTGGAAGGGCAGTCCTGTGCATTGTAGGATATTTAGCAGTATCCCTGACTTCTGCCCACTAGATGCCAGCAGCATTTCCCATTCCTGACAATCAAAAATGTTTCCAAACATTGGCAAATGTCCTCTGGAGGCAAAGTTGCCCCCCAGTTGAGGACTCCAAGTCTAAATGAGAGCCTTACATTACAGGAAGCTCAAGGCAAGGAATCTGAATCAACAATAAACATGTGTTTTTTGAGGACTTGCAAGACACTGTGCTTGGTGTTATAGAAAATACAAGAATGCTAAAAGTATTATGCAGTAGTGGGACCCTGGACCAGTCTCAAGATTCACACCTGCTGTTTACTAATCATGCATCCTTGGACAATTCATTTACCCTTTCTGAGTTTCCTCAACTGGTTGAGGAACAAGTTTGAGAAATGTAAGACAGTTATATATATTTGCTATGGGATGAGTAGTACGAATACTCTCATTTAAAGGTCTCTATCGGGCCAAGTGTAATGGCTTATGCCTGTAATCGCAGCGCTTTGGGAGGCGGAGGTGGGAGAATTGCTTGAGGCCATGACTTCAAGAACAGCCTGGACTTTTAAATTTAAAAAAAAAATCTAAGTATATTAAGAATCTTAATCAGTCAATTAAGATCCTTAGTCTTAATTGACAAACTTACACAAAAGAAAAATGTGTTTAAAACAATGAAATGATGTTCCCTATCTATGCTGCGCTTTTCAAAACCAAACAGGAATACAATATTCAGTTTGAATAATAATTATCTAAGAGTGATATATAATTGTTCAGAAGTCATCCTGAGAACAATGAAGTTAGGTTGTATACTTCATAGAATCTCTTCATTACTTCAACAAATATTCATTGAGTGCCTACTATGAGACAGGCCCCATTTTAATCTTTGCAAATGTAACAGTAATATAATCAGGCAAAATCTCTGCCCTTATGGAGCTTATGTTTTATGGAAGGAGACAGAAAATAGTCAAGAATTACTAGTAAAATATATAGTATATTATATAAGTAATTTGAATTTTAAAAATGAATGAGAATGTTTATTGAAAGTATTTGAAAAAACACAAAAAGACTCCAGAAGAAGGTAGCATTTAAACAAAGACCTGAAGGAAGACAGTGAGTAAGCAAAACAAAACAAAAGGCATAATACCAAGTGCAAGGACACAAATTAGGAGCTTGCCTGATGCCTTCCAGGAATAGTGAGGAGATCAGTGTGCATAAAAGTGAGCAAGAAAAAGAGTAGTAGAAGATAAAATCAGAAATATTAAGAGTTCAAACCATCATACAGGGCTCTACCACTCCTTTTTTGTTTTTTTTCCAGACACAGTTTCACTCTGTCGCCCAGGCTAGGGTGCAGTGGTGCCATTTCAGTTCACTGCAACCTCCACCTCCCAGGTTCAAGCTATTCTCACACCTCAGCCTCTCGAGTAGTTGGGATTACAGGCATGTGCCACCATGGCTGACTAATTTTTGTATTTTTAGTAGAGATGGGATTTCACTCTGTTGGCCAGGCTGGTCTCGAACTCCTGACCTCAAGTGATATGCCTGCCTCGGCCTCCCAAGTGCTGGGATTACAGGTATGAGCCACAGTATCCAACCTCATAACTCTTATTAAAAGAAATTTGTCATTTCCTGTGCGTGAGATGGAAAGTCATTTGATGGGTTGAACAAAGGAGTGAAAGATTGAATGAAATTTTTATTTCACCAGATTGGTTTGATTGCTGTGTTAAGTGTAAACTAAATGGGGGTAAGAACATGAATAGGGAGACCAATTAGGAGGCTATTGCAATAAGCCAAGAGAGATGTTACAATGGCTTGGAGATAGATAGATAGATAGATAGATAGATAGATAGATAGATATTTTGGGATGTGAGAAAAAGCAAGAAATTCTGACTCTAAGACTTAGTCTAATTAAATGGAAAGGTGGAAAGCCACAAACCAGGATGGAAAGATAAAGAAAAAGAATTTTGGACAGGTAAGTGGAATGATAAAAAGGAAACATGAAAAGAGAAGAATATCCATGAAGAAGTTTTGCCTATTCTACAAAACTTAAGAATCAAAACCAAAAAGTAGAGGTTGTAGTGGGTGTGGTGATCTTATTCTGCGTAAGAAAGAAGTGGCACAAATGGAATAGGTCACTATATGAGACAGTAAATAATAATACCAACCTTAGTTCAGACTTTCTATGAACTGGCCATTGTCTAAGGCTTTCTAATAATCTCATTTAATCTTCAAACCAATTGTATTTTACAAATATAAGTGATTAAGCTATTCAAAGCCTGATCAAGGTTCAGACTGGCAAGGCTAATAACTCCAAGGTAACTTACCTCTTGTCTTACAATTGTTTCAACTAGTAAACGATGAAAAAAACATGCATGAGAACAAGATGGAAGAGTTTCTCTAGTGACAACTTTTCTTCACAAGGAAATATAACTAAAGGGGATTAGTTTCAGCAGCTCACGTGATATACTTATCTTCCAGGTGGAAGAATTTTCAACACCGGACTTACCCTTTATTTCTTTTTAGGCTGGGAGGGAACCACATCTTTTATACCCTAACATCAAGGCTCCAGATTCATAATTTCCAGTTGAGCCATTGCTACCTAATCTAATTATTTTCATATTTTGGTTCTTGCGTAGCTAGTATGCCTATTCGAAGCTTCAATGCAGAAGGTCTGGCATGGTCTACCATAGTAGGAAGAGTTGAGATTTTTTTTTCCCCATCTATTTATAAAGATGATGGGGTCTCGCTATGTTGCCTAAGCTCAAGTACAGTGGCTCTTCACCGGCATGATCACAGCACACTATGGCCTTGAACTCCTGGCCTCAAGTGATACTCTAACCTCAGCCTCTCAAGTAGCTAGAACAACAGGGCATGCCTCAGCACCCAGGGAAAGCTGGAATTTGAACCTAGGCAATCTGGATCCTGGTCTTAACAGTTGCCCCATGCTATCTGCCCATGAAAGTATTCAAGAAGAGACTCAAAAGCTATTAGGAAAGATGTAGTGGAGAAGATTTAAACCTTAGATTAGGTGATTAATAAACAAAGCAACTTCCAATGTCTCAACATAAGACTCATTCATCTGTTGGGTTGGGGAAGTATGATAAAATATAGAAAAGCATTGTCGAGGTGTTATTTTTACAAATTTCTGCAGACAGATATCCAAATTGCAAGTACATCTT